>NC_081416.1:78146793-78230296 GCF_949786415.1 Peromyscus eremicus | reverse complement strand
CCTCTCTTTCCTACTTTCTTTGTTAGCCTCTATAGCGGTTTAACTCAGCTGCACTGTTACTTTCTCAGAGTAACTACAATGGGCACTTGTCATTCTTTTTGTGTTACCTGAAAACTGACAAAACCAGATGCTTTTGTCTCCAGAATATCTTGAAGTTAGAAAGGAAAGAGTACTCTTCAGCTGAGAAAAAAATACACATGCCTCAGTCTCCAAATTGAAGTAACCAGGGACTGTTTAGTTTCAAGTGCGTAAGCTACCCAATATCCATTGATTAACATTCTCTTTCTGTTTAATTTGACCAGAGGTGGGTCCTGCTGCTTGCAACCCAGAGCTTTAAACAAAAGCTTTCCCCAATTCCAGGGTAATTCACACTTCTGTTGCAGGTTGTCAGAGAACGGTTCGCTTCCTTTTCATACAACTTGACACAATTCCAATTTGTTGAAATGCCTATTTGGTTAATAGATGTGTTTCTAATCATATTGCTTCTCAACTGGAAAGATGGTGTGTGTTTTTCTTCATCTCTGCATTTCCGACACTCAGCCCACTGCCCTCGTGAATTACACAAACCCAGGAAATTATGCTGAATGAGTGAGGAAATGAATGGGAAGACAAGAGTGAGGTGCTATAGAGGGCTTAGCCATAAGAACTCACCATGTTTCTTCTTGGACACATACAAAACTGTATGTAATCCTCTTAGCCTAGGTGGGATCACTTACGTAGTTAGTAGTATCTGAGCCGTAGGGTCAGGTGTATCTTTCAGCAGAAGGTGTTGATCTGTCAGTGTTCTATTTTCTGTTCAGCTTCTTTCCTTGCTTGATGGCCAAGAATGCCATGTTCTCAATGGTGCACTAGAAGAGGGCAGAATCTGCTAGCCTAATTACCCGAGCAACCATGGAGCTAAGAGACCCTGAGCTACACTGCTTTAGACAATAAGTAATAGAGAGAAAAATCTTTCTGCTACAACAAGCCACTAATTTGTATAGACATGGTCACCTTTTGTAACTTGTCCTGTTCTGAACAAGTAGAAAGAAGTGAAAGAGGCAGTGAAAGAGTCTGGTGTTCACAGACAAAGAAGAGACTAGGACAACAGGGTCTATTCCAGTAGACAGATTTTGGAGCCATTGGTGGATGATTTCAAGGGAGAGTCTAAACTCTTCCCCTATTAGCTGTGAGATATTAGGCTTCTTAATCTCGTTGATAGTCAGTCCTTTCATCTGAAAAATAGGGGAAAGACTGATTCCAACTTCCTAAGGTTATTGTATAAATGGAATGTAAACAAAATAATTCACATATAAGTGCCTACCCCGTCTCTGTATGGGGAACTCTATGAGTGTTTATTAAATGGGTGAATGGAGGCAGAGAATTTACAGGTGAGAGCAGAGAGGGCCAGAGGCAGAGGAAACCATGCTTTGGTGAAGTTTTCCAATTGTTAAGCAGACCCAGGCTCTGAATTGCCCAAGTCTGTCATTGTGCATTGTAATTTAGTAAATCATTTCAAGCAGTGGGGTGTTTGCTTATTCAATCAAGAAGCAGATTTATGCCTGATTCTGGCAGCTTCTCTACAAAGTGCTATGAGCTTAGGAGGTTCCCCAGCTCAGAAGCCAGATTGCAGCACAGTGATTTATGGGATCTGGGAGGAGGTTGGTCCCACAGCCATGAGCATAGGGCATAAATCTGAGGCTTGCGGGGAGCCCCGATTTGGCTTGGCACTGCTTGGCCATGCACCAGCCATGTGCACCTCCACCTTACTGAGTGTTTTCCAGAGCATGGGCTCCTTAAGTTGAAACATGAAAACCTGTGGGAGGAGAGAATGAGAAGCACATGCTGAAGAATTACAATATGAGGAAAAAGGGCTTGGGGAGCTGGCTCATCAGGTGAAATGTTTGCCATGCAAGTGTGAGGACTGGAGTTCAGAGTTCAGATGGCTGTGACAGCCTATCAGTAGACTCAGCTTATGTGGACAGGGAGGCAGAGAAAGGATCCCCGGAGCAAGCTGCCTCGCTAGACTAGAATCAGTGAGTTCTGGGTTCAAGGGAGACACCCTGCCTCAATATAAAAGATGGAGAGCAATGGAGGAAGACACATGACGTTAGCCTCTGGCTCCACACGTACATGCTCATACATGTGTGCTCTTACACATGCACACACACACATACAAACACACTTTTGTTTTATATCCTATATACACTAAAAGTAGAAAAATTTGGGACAGAATATCATTGTAGATAGCTGGAAAGCAGAATTAGAGGTGGCTTTGGAGCCATAGCTGGAAACTATTGGCGGGGAAATCGGTTTTCAGCTTTTAAAGACTTCTTGGAGCTTTTCTAGGCAGAATTAACTGGCAGGGACTCAAGACAGAATTTCAGGTGAGAGGTGATAGTGACTTGATTCAGGTGAGACAAGGAGTTCCAGGCTGGCTACAGGGTAGACAAGAGCTGCTGAGCCTTACTGTCACAAGCGCCACTTCACTGACTTGATTTTCACAAGTCTACCTTGCAGGTTCTGCAAGTGTGAGAAAAGGCGCGCAGAGAGAAGTTAAGCAGTTTGCTTCAGAACACACAGCGTGTCAGAGACAGCAGGGAGTCAAGCCTGGGTTCCTTAATTTCAGGATCCATGCATGTAACCCAGGAGCTCCGTGGCCTGGCTGCCCACTAGTTTTTGAGAAAGTTATGATCCAAGATCACAGCACGTGATGTTTATCGGGTCACCTGGTGGTAATCATTTACAGTTTCTTTTGGGTATCTGTGTATGTGGTGTAAAGGCATGTATGTATATGTGTTGGTATGCACGAATGCTCATGTGTCATCCTCCATAGCTCTGTATTCACCACCTGTAATGAGGCAGGGTCTCTTGCTGAACCTGGAACTCATGATTTAGCTAGCCAGCTAAGCAGCTTGCTCCTAGGATCCCCGATCTCTGCCTCTAAAGTGCTAGGATTGCATGCCAGGTGTCGTGTGTTCACATGGGTGTTGGGATCTAAACTCCAGAACTTACTATGCCTGTGTGCCAAACCCACCAGGCCATCTTCAAGCCTTCAGTTACTATTTCTTGAATGAATAACTAGATTAATGGACAGGGAACAACCCACGTGACCATGTATCACTACCTGGTTATTTTCCTGCTTTGACCATTCCAACAAAGTCCCTTTTCCCTACAAGCCTTGTCCTCTCCTCTATAACAGAGGCTTAATTGGGAGTTTCTTTGCACACCCCATGTGATAATGGATGTGAGGGCATTTTGTAAATGACAAGGCACTCTGCCAGGGTGGTTATTGCTCTTGTTACTGTGCAGGCAAAGACCCCACATTGGGAAGCTAGGTGACATTTTTCTTTCTGTTGAGCAGCACAATCTCCCTTTGCCTGGAAATCTTCAGTGCAAATTAATTACTGTTATCTGTGCCCGGGGGCTGAGGCCACCTGGCCACCCCTCTCCTCTGGACAGCTAAGGCACTGTTGAGCTGAGGACTCGAGACCTCCTTTTTCCCTGAGGCAGCCCTCTCTCCCCCTCTGTACCTCTCCTTTAATCTGCATATTATCATCAACACAAAGCCCTCAGAATAACATCTGACAAATGATGCCTATTAAAAAAAACTGCGTGCGCTTCTCTTTCCCCGCCTTCTAATTTGGAATAGCATTATAACTATGCATCGCTAGACAAGCAATATTATGTTAAGAACATGATAAAATACCAGCAGCTCTGTAATGGCACCAACCAAATGGTAATTTCTGCTTCAGAAATTGGTCATTTATTTTGCTGGTCTGTTCTTACGTTCAAATTAGATGAAGTTTAATATACTGTAAAATTGAATGTATTCTGTCCTTTTCAACAAATATGGCATGTGTGAAAATGATTTATGGCTCGTGGGAACCTCTAAAATGTTAAATAATCTCTTTTTTTGTGTGTTTCTTAAGTAAGTTATGGCTCAGGAGTTTAAACACAGGAAAAGCAAAACTTTATTAAGCTCCAGGCTCTGGTTCTCCTGCGATCAGAATGGGAGCCCTGGCCCGGCACATATTACAAGGGGCGGTAAGAGCACACACAGTAATTGCTACATTAATTTTCTTCTATTAACTGTAATTGGGAGGAAAGCAAGTCTTCCCCAGTGAGTGTTATAATTTGCGACTTAATTTTTAATAAAGCTGTGTTGAGACTATGGGTGCTTACCACAGGTCATTTCCTCACTGGTAGTGGGGCATCCTGTCTCTGATGGACCGTGAGAAGATCAACTTCAGTGGTGAGTGTGTGTGTGTGTGTGTGTGTGTGTGTGTGTGTGTGTGTGTGTATGAGGACCTGTGAGTGACTGTGTGAGTGTATGAGTGTGTGTGTGTGTGTGTGTGTGTGTGTGTGTGTGTGTGTGTGTGTGTATGTTTTGGGAGAGTGATGGGGTAGAGAAGACAGGAAGCAGAGCTTATAGGCTTCTTGCATTAAGGCACCCAATGTTCCCTTCTGGCTTAACTAACCTTCTCCAAGACCCAATAAGAATCTAAAAAGTATGGACAAATATTCAAGGATATGGTTCAGTGGCAAAGACAGTTCCCCCGACTGATTTGCTTCGTAGCAACAGCTAAGTCATTTAAATATCTCAAGACTTAGCTTTCTTGTTCTGGAAAATGGGAGGATGATAGCAACAGGAACAACTGAGTCTTTTATTATAAGTACTACACACTGTTCTGAGCATTTTGCACACAGTACTTCACTAGGTATACATGACCACTCTCTGATGTCATTATATTCTCATTTTCATTTTACTGATGAGGAAACTGAGTCACTGGGATAGTGAGGAACTTGCCCCAAATACTAGAGTGAACAGCAGTGATAAAGCTTAATCCAGTCCACTCAAAGTCCAAGCTTCAAACTGTTGGGGTAAGACTTCCAGAATTGTAAAGGAACACAAAAAGAGTGGGTGAAACTGGACTTAGTACTTTCTCATGGAGAAGTCTTTCACTCAGTAGACATTTGGTCTCTGTTGTCTGCTACTTGAAGCCCTATGCTCCATAGACATGCAGATGGATGGCGGAAGGGCTATGAGCCTTAATGTACTTGAAATGCCCTTGGGAGACACCCTATGAGCCCAGTTATTTTGTTCTTGCTGTCTGAAGAGTGCTCTGATATTCATACAGCAGTTGTGAAAGTGTTGGGGTTATTTCTTGTCACAGTTATTCCAGACACATGCCAGATTCTTATACCAATTGTTTCATTCTCATAGCAGCCTGGCTGAGTATTCTTCAATATCTCTGTTTGACAGATTCATTAACAACAGATCAGTCTTCAGGTACAAGTCTTACCCATGGTCCTACAGCATCCTCTAAACTTCCATAATCATGATTCCCTAAACTTCACCCTAAAGCAGATTTAGTCAACAGGATCTTCCAAGGATCTCAAGGGAGGAATCAGTCCTGAGCAAGCAGATGTTCTCTGGAAACACAACAGACAACCAGGGTAACAAGGAGTCTGAGGGTAGACACAAAACAATGCTGGACAGAAAAGGATAGACATCAGTGATGAGTGCTTCTGACCAAATCTTTTGTAGAATATTAGTTTAAGATATGTTACAATTGTTTATGCTGTGGAATATTTCTTTAATGATGTAAAGCTGTGTTGTGTTCTTTTATGTTGCATTTGTTTAACTCTGTAAAGCTGTGTTACTGTGCCTGTCTAAAACACCTAATTGGTCTAATAAAGAACTGAACTGCCAATAGCTAGGCAGGAGAGAGAAACAGGTGAGGCTACAGGCAGAGAGAATAAATAGAAGAAATCTAGGCTCAGGAGAAAAAAAGAAGGAGAGGAGGAGCCAGCCATACAGCCACACAGCCAGCCATGGAGTAAGACATATAGAATAAAGAAAGGTAAAAAGCCCACAGGCAAAATGTAGTTAAAGATGAATGGGGTAATTTAAGTTAGAAAAGCTGGCTAGAAACAAGCCAAGCTAAGATTGGACATTCACAAGAAGAATAAGTCTCCATGTATTTATTTGGGAGCTGGTTGGTGGGCCCCCAAAGGAAAAAAAAAAAAAACAAAACAAAACAAAAAAAAAAACAGCTTCAAAATCTGGACTGGAATCTATCATTCTCTCTCTGGGGGACTTAAACAATATCTTAACCTCTTGGAGACTGGGGCATGGTGAAGGGTTGATGTATTCCTTCAGGTCATGGAGAGTGTTAGGAAGTTCTTAACAATTAGAGAAGTTTGCTCCAAAGTGAGCCTTGGCCATTATCTTCTCTGAGTCTGCTTTCTCTTCTGAGTGATTTGATAACTCAATGGAATCACTACAGATTTCTGGATGTTCTCCTCATGCTACATGCACTCTTTCTGATTTGTGGGTATCTTTCCTTTGTCTACAGAGGTTTCTTTCTCCTCTCACATTTGGATTAATGCCCATTCTGGCTTTTCTCTCTCACTTCCTTTTTTCTCTTATCTATCTTCTCTTTTCCTCACCCTCCTTCATCTTCCTTTTTCCCCATTCCTTATTAAGTCCTAGTACATATCAGATTTTTCTTCTGATTTCTAATCTTCTGTTTTAGTCTCTCTACTCTTCTGGAGACCCAAAGACACCTTTGGCTAGATGTTTATAAAAAGAGAATGTTTCTTCTTACTGATTTTAAAGTAAGTAAGTTGAATGCTTCATATTTCTCTTCAGATCAACAAAAGGAATATATCTCTTTACAATAGAATCAACTCATTTTCTCCCTGGGAGTGTGACCCTCCATGAAAGCATAAGCTATTCCTCTGGGTCAGGTACAGTGTCACCAGCACGTTTTCCACAAAGTAAAAGAGAAAAGGGCATTTCAAGATGCCCTGGTTCCAACACTTACTCCTCTGCTAAACCAGCCTTAAGAGTTTGAAAATGTCACTTGACTTCTCTGAGCTCCACTCCCATTCATAAAGTAAGTGGGTTTTACAAACATTTCTAAGGCATTTTTTTGTATGGAATCTTCCAAGAGTTTAATCTTTGATCAATTTCCTACAGAAATGTTATCAATTTTCAAATTTCATTAGCCTGACAAGCTTCACTAGGCATAAACGAAGGGGGTTTGGGAGCAAATAGAAGACAATTGGCTGTTTCCCCTCTAGTTTCCCCAGGATCTAGTGCACACTGCTAAGTGTAATGTCTTCCTCCTACCTTTGTTAACATTTTTCCCTCAGAATTCCAAGGGCATCAACTAAGTTATTTAGGTCATGGAGGGTGTTCTCCCGACTTTCTTGTCCTGAAGGCAGATACCTTCTTTTTCTATTTCCTGGAGGTACTTGAAAGACTTAGCACTGTATTATGATCCTTTAATGGTTTCCACACTCCTTTCCTTTTACTGCCCAGCAAATTCTTTTGTTCCTGGTTCCCTAATGGGAATTTCTCTCATTGAATTTTTAGCACTGCTAAGGAAAGTCCTGTAGACTCTGACATGCTTCAGTGAGACGTACTAAGAAGTAGCTGACAAATACCTGGTCACCCTGCTCAGTTCCTGGCCACCTAATCAACAGGTCTTTCTTCCTTGACTGTGTTTTAATTTACCAATTGTCTATGTGAAATGAGACCCTGAGAATAATGAAAATGCCTCTGTTTGTAGAGGAAGCAGGCTACATTCCTGGTGCCCAGGAACTCTTCACTTCCTCTGCACCAAAATCCTTCTCCTATTTCTAGTTCTGATCATCTCTTAAGATCTGATCAGCTACTCCAATCATAGCTACTATGATTCTCTGCTTCCCTCTCTCCCTAGTCATAATTTTATGTGTTTACCATTTTAACACAATTTTTTTTTATAAATTTAAAAATATTCATCTATTAGTGTGAGAGAATGTGTATGATATGTATATGGGCACACATATTCTGGCATGCATGGGGAGATCAGAGGACAATTTTGTAGAGACAATTCTCTTCTTCCACCTTCATGTAGGTTTCAGGAAATGAACCCGGGTTGCCAGGCTTTCACTACAAATGACTTTACCTACTAAACAATTTTGCCAGTCCTTTACTGAATCTTTACTCAGAAGAAGGGAAAACATCTCATTAGAAGCATTTTTCTTATTTTTCTGAATGTATTTATTAAACTAAATTGGACTCACCATATCATGTATTTCAGAAAGAATAATACATTACATTTACAATCCAGTATCAGGTTGTTTTTAGACCTTGTCAAAGAGACATGGCTATTTGTTTAAGCATTTTGGTGAAAGTATGAGTGTGAATATCAACATCCAGAATAGCCTCTGTTGACTTATGCAGTAAATACTAGGCTCACAGACATATTACATCTAATAATTGCCATAATTCCTATTCAATTAACTTCTTTTTGCATCTTAAAACATGAAGGCCTAAAATATTAACATTAAAATCAGATCTCCAATGGTTTTGGTGGATGCAATTTGATCTCAGAGGTATCTGCCTTAGAAATAATGTTTTCAATATGACAATAAACTGTTCCATATACACTGCAAACTAAAAATTAGAGCTAGGTTCTTCATAATAAACAACAGAGCAAAATAAGTAATGCTCTATGTGTTAAATATTATTTTTTTCATTTTTGGTGGTAGATAAGTGTATAGGCAATAATGAAAGTGTAAAATCCATTTCGATTCTTCACAGCACCAAAATTGTATACCGAAGTTCACTGAGGTGTATAGACTTTGGTATGGTTAATGTTGACGTATGATGGCTTTTGTTTTCAAGTTTTTATAAAACAATTTATTTTAACAGTGTATGTTTATCTCTCTCATGCAACAATTGAGAGGAAGACCATGCAAAACTGACATGGCATTTACATGACATAAAATCTTCAGGGACCCAACCTCCTAGCAGCAAACTGTGCCTCCATTATGATCCAAGATGGCAGCTGGAACTCCAAACATCATTTCCAAATTCTAAGTGTGGGCATGGAGAAATTGATGAAGGTATAAGGAGCAAAGGGTGAAAAAGACTTGATATGTAAGAAAGTTGCTAAGTGGCATCTCCATTCCACATTCCATTGGTTAAAACTTAGTCACATGGTCACACCCAACTGAGAAGGAAGCTGGGAAATCTAGTCCATTCCTCTATAATGTCCTATTCCTTACTAACCATCCCATTATTGTGAAGAGAACTAAAACGGATAATGGGAGGGAGCTTCTATCAGTTTCTAACACACACACACACACACACACACACACACACACACACACACACTTGTTTTTAAATAATTCATCATTGAATATAGCCACTATGTTTACTAAAAAACTAAATGCTATATAAATGTTGGATTACAGCATAAAGGAAAATTCAGACATGAAAACTAAATCTCAGCCTCAGAAACAAGTCTCATGAAAAACAAATAATCCCCAAATGGCCCATCACAGCAATCCATTCTCAGCAAAGCTTAGGCGAATCTATTGACTTATCTTGGGAAGACTCATGTCATTAAACCTCAAATTCTTGTTCCTAAAGTGCAGATAATAATACACATTATCTAAAAAAAATTTTTGTATGTGAGAATAGGGATGAAGTAGTGACTATGCAGGTTGGCTTGATTTTATAGTGTGGTTTGTAAAACAATATTACACAGTTTTATTTGATCCAGAGGTTTATAAGCCTACAAGGAGATCAGATAAGCAAGGGCTGCTCTAGTCACTAGCAGTATATCCTAAGCTAACACCATGAATGAAAACTTACAGAGGAAGCTGATTGGCTGATTATTTTAATGATTTCATAAATTACTGGGATTCAGCTCAAAGGATGTTAGGGTTTTGTATTTCTCATCTTTGATCTACTTCTCCATTAGCATAATATCCATCAAGCCCTTTTGATCCAGTGTAAACATGGCTTCAACTCTCAGTTTATTAATTTAAAAGGAAGGAGTCTTGTCTTCCATGCTTCTAGTCATCTTAAAACTGTCTTCGGTGTTAGTCTCATTGGTTCTACTTGGGAAATACACTGATGCCTGAACCAACTGCAGATACCTCAGTAGACAGAATAAGGTCATTGACTGTCCTCAAGTTTTCAACCATCTTATAGTTTTGGCATCTTGATTCTGTGACATAACTAGGAGAAAACTAGATAGACAATGTAATAGGTTCAACATAGAAATTAGTTTTTATTTTCTTTTATAAATCAAAGATTTTCCAGAGTCCAGGAAACTACTGATATTTCTGCCCTTTGTTTTGTATTGGTGTGTGGTGGCAATTACTCTGCATTGTCAACCTGACTGGAATGAGAACCACCTAGGGGATTTAAACACCTCCCTATATGTTTCTGAAAAATCTTTCCAGAAAGAACTGACTAAGTGGAGAAGACTCACATAAATGTAGGTGGCATCATAACATGGTTCATGAGCCTGGGGTTAAATAAATGATGTAAATGAGAAGCCAGCTGGGCCAGCATTCCCTCTTCCCTGCCTCTTGGTCTGCTGTCATGAGCTGATCTTCAGTACCACAGTCTCCTCTCTCTGACAGAATGAACTCTCTGAAATTGTGAGCCACGCCAGCTCTCTCTTCCTTTATTTGAGTCAGGTATTTTGTTGAAGTAAAGTGCAACTTGTACAGAGTTAACTGATCTGGCTAATAATAGCCAGCTGATGAGTGACAGCACCAAGGTGAGCGATTGTTTCTCTTAGCTTCAGCTTATCGGTTTTTCTCACCATAAATCTCTGGCTCTTTTTAAAGGGAAAATGACTATCAACTAATTTGTAAGAAAACTCGATAGTAGTTTTCTCCCTTCTTCAAGCCACTGGTTCTTTTCTCTCAATTTCCACAAAGGACATTAAACAGGAATGAATTTAATGCCACAAAATATGTATTTTCTTACTGGAACTCTCAGCAATAGAATATTTGAGATTTACATTTTATTTCCAAGAAATGTGATTTTAAAATTCCTCTCTAAATTCTTATGGGAACATCAATTTTAAAATAACATTTTTTTCTCTTAAGAAATGAATTCTTTTTTTTTTCCTTCTTTTTTTTTTTTTTAACTTTGCAATACAATTCAGTTCTACATATCAGCCACGGATTCCCTTGTTCTCCCCCCTCCTGCCCCCTCACTTTCCCCCCAGCCCATCCCCCATTCCTACCTCCTCCAGGGCAAAGCCTCCCCCGCGGACTGAGATCAACCTGGTAGACTCAGTCCAGGCAGGTCCAGTCCCCTCCTCCCAGGCCGAGCCAAGCGACCTTGTGTAGGCCCCGGGTTTCAAACAGCCAACTCATGGAATGAGCACAGGACCCGGTCCCACTGCCTGGATGCCTCCCAAACAGATCAAGCCAATCAACTGTCTCACCCATTCAGAGGGCCTGATCCAGTTGGTGACCCCTCAGCCATTGGTTCATAGTTCATGTGTTTCCATTCATTTGGCTACTTGTCCCTGTGCTTTATCCAACCTTGGTCTTAACAATTCTCACTCATATAAGCCCTCCGAGAATTGTTGAGAGGCGAGAAAGAAATGAATTCTTATTGAAGAGGTAGCAGAAACACAGTGAAACAGATTGACCTTCACCATACACTGCTTGGGAATGACTTCCGTTGGCATGCTGAGAAGCAATGATGTTGTGTAAAAGGACATATTACACACAGTGTTTTGTAACATGCTTCTCCTGTTTACCAGCATGTTATAAACATATTGCAAGTTGATCCATATAAATCCACAGCTCCCACTTAAGTGCTTCCTTGTTTAATTATTTGCTTATAAACCTGCCTTATGCTGTAGTACATTTAAATCACTAATTTTTCACCACTATGAACACTCATAATTTTAGGTCATATTCCAGTTAGTATTCCTTAATTGTGAGAAATGAAAGTCAACCATGGTTAGCTTGAAGAAGGAAATAAAATTTTATTGAAATGATTGATACAATGTGCATATTTGAGTAACAAATTAAGTTATTAATTTCAGAAAGGAGATGAATCCAGGAGGTTGTAGAGATCTAATTGTAGGAACTAATGGAAGGTCCATGGGTCATCACCTTGGAGAAGAACCAAATTCAATGAGATTTTTCCTGTGAATCAATTACTGAGGTGCAGGGAAGACAGTCTGTGAGGTTTATCTTGGACCCTTGTCCACTATTTGCTCAAGAGAAGATATGGGACATTTGTTTATAGTCCTATTGAAAAATAAAGATAAAGGTTAAATTTCTAAGAAAATTTAAAAGGCTTACATTAAGAGGAAAGTCATAGATTGTGGACAATAAAAAACAGCAGAAAAATATGCTTTTCTAGATACTTCTTAAATTCCTTAAAAATAAAAATGTTTAGAACAAATAAACTAATTTAAATTTTTTTTAAATGATACCAATTATTTGAGGACTAAAACAAAAGATACTTGGTTAAGAGTGTTTACTGATCTTCCTTTGAATCTGAATTTTGTTCCTCGTACTTATGACTGGGGACCTGTAACTCAAGCTCCAGGAGATCTGATGTACTCTTCTGACATTCATGGGCACCTGTACACATCATAGCACACACGTGCGCGTACACACACACACACACACACACACACACACACACACACACACACATTCATAATATTTAAAAAATAGCAGCATGCAAAATTAATGGACAAAAATCAGTAACCTTTCTATTTGAAAATAGCAAACACACCAAGAAAGAAGTCAGGGACACAAATTCATTTATAATCTCTCAAAATATAAAATATCTTGGATTTAGAATAAGTCTAACCATGGAAGTTTTACTTTTATAATGAAAACTTTAAGACACTGAAGAAAGAACTTTAAGAAGATACCTGAAGATGGAAAGCCTTCCCACACCCATAAATTGGTAGTATTAATATTGTGAAAATGTCCATCTAAAGCAGTCTACTGATTCAACTGAATACCCAAGAAAATTCCAACAAATTCTTCCCATACACTGGAAACATAAGCTTACATTTCCTATAAAAACACAAATAACCAGGGCAGTCAAAATTATTCTGGACAATAAAAGAACTGCTGAAGGTATCACTGTCCCTGATTTTAAGTTGTATTACAGAGCTATTGTAACAAAAATAAGCAAGGTACTGGCATTAGAAACAGACACTTTAGTCCGTGGAATATAATTGAGGACCTAGACTTAAGTCCGCACACTGTGGACCCCTCATTTTTGATAAAGAGATCAAAATGAGCACTGGAGAAAAGACAGCAACTTCAACAAACACTGCTCATGAAACTGGATGGCTGCATGTAGAAGGAAGAAACCAGACTCTTGTCCATCATCCTGTTCAAAACTCGACTCCAAATGGATCAAGGATCTCAACATAAGACCTAATATCCTAAATCTGATAAATCAGAAAGTAAGGAATAAACTTGAGCTCATTGGCACAGGAAAGAACTTTCTGAATAGGACACAGGTAGTGTGGGCATTAAAACTAACTGAAAAATGGGACCACATAAAGCCAAAGGCTTTGGCACTGCAAAGATCACCATCATTCAAAGGAAGAGACAGCTTGCGGAATGGGGAAAATCTTTACCAGCTATATATCTGAGAATGGGTTAGTATCTATAATATACAAAAAGCTAAAAGAACTTAAGCATTAAGAAAACAAACAATTTTTAAAATGGGATGAGAACAAAATAGAGACATAAAACAAAATGGCTGAGAAACATTTTTTTAAATGTTCAATATCCCTAGCCATCAATGAAAATTAAAAACACTTTGAGAATTCATCATATTCCAGTCAGAAAGAACAAGAAAATATGAGAAGATGCTGGCAAGGATACAGGGAGAGGGGAACATTTATTTATTGATGGTAGGAGTGAAACTTGGTAAGCCACTTTGGAAATTAGTGTGTTTAAATCCAAAAAGCTAGAAATAAATCTACCGCATGATCCAACTATACAACTCTTTTATATGTACCCAAAGACTCTATATCTACCTATAGAGATATTTGCTCATCCATGTTCATTGCCGTTCTAATCACAATAGCCAGGAAATGGAAATAGCCTAGACATCCATCAGCTGATGAATGGATAATGAAAATGTGGTACATTTACATAATGGAACATTATTCAACTATTAAGAAAAATTAAATTATGAATTTTTCAGATAAATGGATGGAGATGAAAACATCATCCTAATTGAGGTAATCCAGACTCAGAAAAGCAAAATCATGTTGTTGGGATTTTTTTCTCATATGTGGATGTTAGCATTTAGCCTTTAAATATATGTCTTTCATCTGGATTACCCACAGAAGTTAAAAAACCAGTAAGGTGTAAAGGGAGAAGAGAAGAATCTTTCAAGGAAGGGAAGATAAAATATAGTGTTATAAAGGGGAAAAATAGAACCGGAAGGATTAAATGAGTTGGGGGTAGAAGGGCAGGGCAGATGAGGGAATATGGGGAGGAGTAACCGACACTAAATGTGCTTTGAAAAAGCCATATGAAAACCTATAACTGTAGAAACTTCCTAAAATATATGCAAACATATATACCAAAATAGTTTAAATTGTGTTACCCTATAGTGGGAATACACTACCCCAACTAGACACCACATACTACCAATTAAAACTCCCAATACCAGGAATGAGTTGCCTCTTTTTTGGTTTCTTGGCCAATGGGATCCTCTAGGCCCCCAAACAGTATAGGCTGTTGTCATTGCTCTAGGTTACCCTCCTGAACTTTACAGGAATTGGCTGAAGATGCCACATTATTTAGTCATAGAACATGGAGAGTCTATCTGGTGCTCAACTGGAAGCTTCACCGTACGTACTGATTGTCTTTCACAGAGCTAAAAGGTGCTATGCACACTCCTAGGGGAGAAAAGTACTCATCCATGTCATCCACTATGAACTCAGGGAGCTGCAATAACAACCTGCCTAGCAAGGTATGCCTACTGATGAATTAGTGGCATGAACATCATAGGAGTAACTGCTTTCAGATTGGACTTAAAGTCCATTTCATGAGATAGAATCTCTATATAGCACTGTCCACAAGGCCAAGAAATGTAGCTAGATAGGCCCTAAGGGAGAACCTACAACTACAATTCTGCTAAATGGACATAGCCATACAATGGCTCCTAATGACTTACTGCTAGACTCATAGATCAGTGACATTCCTCAAGGCTAATCAGAGAAACGTCTTCTTGTAGTAGATTACAATTAACACAGCAATTCCTAACTGGCCAGCATACAGAGAATAAAAGACTTTAGGCTATCCATCCATAAATGAATGTCTGTATCACATACCTCCCCTCAAGGCTCAGGGATCATTGCCAAAGAAAACTGGAAAGACTTGTAAGAGCCAGAGGTGATAGATAAGGAAACAATGTTTTCTGGACACAAAAGGGTAGATGCACATATGAATACTCAGAGATTGTAATGGTATGCACAAGACCTGAAGAAGCTCAAACCAGACAAAAATCCCAGCATGGAAGAAGGGAAGTGGGCAAGAATTCCCACTCCTAGCTGAAAAGCTATTGGCATTTGATAGTTTCTGGGAGAGGGTGAGTCAGTTTTATTCAGTGTTATAAACTTTGGCATATCAATCACACTCATAGTCCAGGGCAGGTCCCATGCCCAAGAGTAGTCAGCCAATACAAATTGAACTCAATGAGGGAGAGAGAGAGAGAGAGGAGAGAGGAGAGAGAGAGATTGGGTAAAGGGTAAATATATTCTATGAAATTCTCAAAGAATTGCTAAAAACATTACTTAAAAATTATAGGCCCTCTGCATACAGGAGACAGTTGTGTATGGTCTGTTTGAGGGCCCCCTGGCAGTGGGATTAGGATCTATCCCTGGTGAATGAGCTGGCTTTCTGGAGCCATTACCTATGGTCAGATGCCTTGCTGACCCTTGATGCAGGGAGAGGGGCTTGGACCTGCATGTACCATGCTCTGCTGACTCCACATGGGAGGCCTTACTTTTTCGGAGGAGGGAATAGGGGTTTGGGGATAAAAGCTGTGGGGGGCAAGAGGAGAGTAAAGAGGGTACTCTATTACTGGTATGTAAAATGAATAAAAAATTTCTTAATAAAAAAATCTCATTATGGAAGCTACAGTGCAATCTAACAAGTCATGTTGTATATTCCTTGGTTCATACATCTCTACTTTCAAGTGTTCATTCCAAAGAGTCATTGGTCTGGTTCGAGGCCCCTGATCTCCATGACCCATTCAGTGCTGGGCCCCCACTAGGGACTCTTCCTGGGCATCCCACTGGAGACCTGTGTTGTAGAAATCCTGTAGCTTTGGGTCTTCAGGTCAGGTCCCTTCACATGCTCCAGCAAATCATAGACGGGGAGGATATTGGGGTAGGCCAAGTAATAACCCTGGGTCTGGTCCTAGACAGCTGTAGGGTTGGTCTACCAGATGGGAAATTGGGACAGCTGTCCCATGCTCATGATTTTGGGGGTGGCTCACCCACACCTCTACTAACAGGGTTGGATCTGTTGTGCTGTCCTGGCAGGGTGCAGGGTCTACTCTCCTGAGTGTTGCAGCTGGTGGGGATCGAGGATGGGTCTCCCACACTTATGACTGACCACACAGCCAGCCCTTCCACCTGTCCCATGCGTTGATGGGCAGTGGGGTGGGGGGTGGAGAATTTTGTAGTTTCTTATATACAAAGAAGTCATTCTTACCTCTGAGTTTCTGCTCCCTCCACAGTAGAGCATATGGAATATTAGTCATTACTCTACAGGACTATTGTGGAGATAGTACAAAATAATTACTGTGAATAAACTCAGAAGAATGGCTTAATTCTAATAAATATTCAACAATGTCCTTATTTTTATGCATGACTTGTGGACTGACAAAGCTTTAGGACTTCCCAGGAGAACCCCAGGTTTGCTGCCATGCCACCCACACTGCAAACAAAGTTACGAAGCAGTTACTTGATGTCCCCAAAGCACTATGAAACACATGTCACCTAATCTATCCTCTCCTGGCTGGCATTCCTGAGGGACATTTCAAGCCACTTTCTCTTCTTAGCAGGTTGACAGTTGTTTTCTGATGGTTTTGAAATAGTCTTACTGCCTCAGAATTTCATGTAAAAATATTCTGTTATCATTAAACATATAAGATTACACTTAATGGTGCAGTATCTAGAATAAATAGTCTTGGAAAAACTGGACACACGCATGCAAAAGAATGGAGGTAGACTCTGACTTTACATTACTTACACATATTACATATTAAATAAACTCCTAGAAGAAAACATAGGGTGCAGTGTTCATGACAGTGAAGTAGAGGTGGCTGTTGGAGGGGTAGGAGAAGTGTCTTTAAAGGGGTTTAAATCCAATATTTTAGGTGAAAAAGTTCTGGAGATCTCCATGCAACATGCATACACTAAATTCTACTGAACTATATACTTTACCTTGTTCAGTATGGTCAATATTGTGTTTCATACCACCAGCATGATTGGAAATGTAGGCATGCATAGAGGTTACTTGGATCTACAATCAATTTGGATAAAATATCTCCAGTTACAAAGTGATCTTATAGCACCAGGCATGATTAAAATTGTGTTGTGACTCCAAGAGGGAACTCTACAGCATTAATTCTAAAATGGCTAGTGTCATGGCTTTCCCCTAAAGACTCATGCAAAGAAAATTTGATCACCAATGTGGCACTATTCAAAGGTGCAGTCTTTGGGAAGTATTTGGATTATGAAAGCTCTGATCTCACAAAAGGAACAATGCACTGATAGATTCATAGCATAATGATAGACTAATAGCTTAATGTGCTATTGGGAAACTTAGGAGCAGGAAGAGAGGTCTAGTAGAGGGCTAGATCCATGGAGGTTCTCTCTCCCCCCTAGTCTGTCTCTCTTCCCATAATATGAACAGCTTTTCTCCAGGTTATCTTCCTACATTAATATTCTATATCATAATAGGACAAGAAACAATAAAGCCAGGGACCAAGGACTGAAATTTCTGAATAGTCTAGAAGTAATCACAGAATTCTGGCTTAATCACTGGATTGTAAATCACAGAGGAGATCAGAAAAGAGTAAAACTGACTGCATTTCCTGATGAGTTGGGACTCAAACTACTCCTACTCCACTATGAAGGCCTTAGTCTCTGTAATTTACTACAAACTACTCGCATCTAAAGTGAACTTGAAAGGTCTCTGACTTTTGCTCTCTTTCCATCATACACCTGGTTGCTCATAGCCACCATCATCTCACAATCATTTGACTATTATTTGGCTCTGCTCAACAAATAACAGAGAGCAATTTTCTCCTGTATCTCCAGGGCTTGGACCAGTGAATGAACTACAGCAGGTGTTGAATTAACCTTTGTTGAGAATGACTGTCCAAAATGCAAGTTAGTACCACAACTAAATACAGAGCCTATGCCTCCTATTTCCAGAGTCCACATTATCTTTCTCATGACTGAAGGTACTCCAGGTCCTTATACAAATGCCCTGAAAGAAGCCAGCACCACCCTCCATGGTTATGTGTGTGTCCTTTTCACAATTCACATGATCTTCCTTCATATTCAGTGCCCGTTTTGAGTCATGTTCTGTGCTTTTCTTCAGGCACACAGGGTCTGTGTGGCTCCCTGAAAATACATATTGCTTTATAAAACAAGATGGAATGTAAATGTTCAGTCTAGACTGTCTGTATCCAAACTCCCTTGTTTTTCAGTGATTAAGATCTTGGGAAAGATATTTAATTTCTGTCTCATTTTACGTATCTATAAAGTACAGATAATAGCAGCATATCTCATAAAGTTGTCCTGAAGATTAAATCGTCAATATTTGTAAAGTACTTGAAGTTATACTTAGCTCATGCTAAGAACTATTTATCTATTAACCACCACTGTATTATTAAATAAATAAGCCTTGGATAGAATACCAGTTCTGAAAAAAGTGGTTGTTCTTTATTACTACCGTTTTCTTACCTTTCTGTGGATTGTTAGGGAGACAAGCATTATCATAAACTTTGTCTACCTGTCTTAATCTTAATGACCAGGCACTGTTGAGCCAATGCCCTTATCTGCTGTAAGATTCATTTTGCCTACCATCATTGTGGAAATAGTAATAGTATTCACTCTACAGGCTATCCTGGGAGTTAAAATAGAAAGCATCCAACACATCCTGATACATAATAAGAACCCAGTAAAAGACAGCTATCTGCTGAAGAATTTAAGAAAGAAGGATATTTCCTTGCTATTGGACACAGGGGACCACTCTCCATCTGTTTTCCATGAAGTAGACTTCTCTGAAAAACTAGAGGGCTTTCTTGATGTCAAAAAAGATATGCCATCACTTCACTGTGAACCCTTTGCTGCCACAGGCAATGAGCAGAACTGGTTTCACATCCTCTAACACCTCCATAGGTCTTAAATCTGCCAGTATTTTACTGTTGTGTGAGGCACTCACTAGATATCACAGGGGAGACAGTTCTGAATCAGAAATTACTCTTTCTAGTTAATCAAAAGAATGAGAGACTCACAAGTGTCTCAAAAGTGAAGACAGCACAGTGTATGTGAGGGTGTGTTGGGTGGGTATTTTTCACTTAGCATCATACTTCAAGATTAATCTCTAATTTGATGATGATCAATGCTGTTGAATAGCATTTTATATTCACATATAGTGTAGTTTTAGGGGTGAGGTGAGATTAACTGTAACCAGGCATGAGGACATTTTCTAGTGATCATTTTTATGACATATGATTTACATTTCAGTAAGTTTTTAATTTGAAAGTTTAATGGAAATCTGAATGAAGAAAATATTTTTAGGTTTGGATAGTAAGGAAGTTTCCCCAAAAGAAGTGACCTGTAATATGTAATGTAGCAGGAATCTTAAAGAGTCTTACTGATAAAATCAAACCTGAGGCCAGTTATTGAGGTGAACACTGGAAGATCAGAGACCCAGAACAAGCCACAGCTACCTCACCTCGCTGGATCCTCAGATGGTCTTGCTTCCTCAGACTGGAGGCCTCTGAGTCCTCATCCAGAATGGGTCTCAGTTGAATTGCTGCTCAAAAGCCTGAATGCTTAACCAGCAAAATGCTTAACCAGTTTCTTGTCTCCACACCTTATATACCTTTCTGTTTTTGCCATCACTCCCTGGGATTAAAGTCTGGCTTTCTGGGATTAAAGGCGTGAGTCACCATGCTTGGCTGTATCCTTGAACAGATGGATTTCTGCCTCTGGAATGCAAGGATTAAAGGCTTGTGCTACCATTGCCTATCCTATGTTTAATATTGTGGCTGTTCTGTCTCTGACCCCAGATAAGTTTATTAGCATGCACAATATTTTGGGGAACACAATACCACAATGTAAAGCTTCCCGGAAAAGACAGACTGGATTTATGGGGTTGATAAATTGGATTTGCCTGAGTGCCAAAATATGGAAAGGATCTGTCGTTTAAGGTTTGGACACGGAACATTTATGATAGAATTGTCTCAAGAAGGCCACACATAAAGAGTAGAACAGCAATGGAAGTTAACAGTAACCACAGTAAAACAGTTGGGAAACAGCCAGAAACAAATACATCCATGGAACACAACAGTCACACAAACAATACTCCTTAGTAAAAACGGGGCAAACCACTGTTAGGACAGGCTGAGCTAAATCCCAAAGGTATAATCCTAAGTACAAAATGTTACACTCAAAGAGTCACACACACACACACACACACACACACACACACACACACACACACACACACTGTGCAGCATGACTTTCTCAAGATATAACTCCAGAGTTAGAAATCAGAGTAGTGGTTGCCAGCTGTTAGGAGTGGTGTGTGGTTCTGAACGTCAGGAAAACAATGAGACTAGGGATATGAGCCCTTTCTAGAACATCCCATTTTACTCCTAGAACAACTACATGTGACAGACAAAGTAGCCTACCTGCAGACATTCAATGACTTACTTGAAACTGTCTAACAGATATGACAGAATAGACCCTGAATCCCTCACCGCAGCATCAGAGCCCACACCTATAACCACTCTGGACTCCTGCCTTGGGCTACAGCTCCTGAGTCTCTGGGATATGGGAATGCAAAAGGCTTGTGCACAATCCATCATAATCTTGTTTGCTGAAAGATGACCTCATTTGCCATCATCTAACTAAATTCAAACCTCATGGAAAAGTGACATAACAAAAACACTCTCCTCAGAGTGAGCTGGCTTCAGGCAAATGAATCATTCAGATATGAAATTAGAAGTATGCTTTCAAAGTTCATAGAAGCTGCAGGACACATTGTGCCATGACACTGATTTCAATTACACCTTAACCTTCAGCATGATGATGTGACATTTTACTCCTCTGTCACTTACCGATCAGCTCTCTTCCTCTGATTCCTTTTGTTAAATATGAGCTTTGCTGCGCTCCATCGATCTCTGCAAAGATTCTGCTGTTTACAGCTTTGATAATCTTTGTTTAATCTGCAGGAGTAATTGGATTCCCACAATGGTGGCTGGATTTCCCAAACCACTGAGACCAGAAAAAAAGCATGGGAGAGCCAAAGCAATTCGAACCCTGAAATTCAGAAACCTCTTTTGTGCTCCAGCTAAGATTGACCTTTTCCTCTCAGGTTTGAAAGGTTATGTCCTAATCAGTTTGGATGAAGTAACAAAAAAGATGTGTTTCCCTTAAATGAAATGAGGCTGTAAAAGTCACAGCTCTGTGGCCTGGATTCCTTCACTGCTGGGACTGATAACGATCTCATTCAAGAAAATAAGAATGAAAAAACTAATTTCTCTCTTAAAAATCATTCTCTTACACATGGAAGCCAAGACTCCACAGTTATGGCAATTTTGTATAGTGACATTCACTGTCTCCCAGCAACAGAAGTGGAGGGAAGGAACATGGCTGGTGTTGGTTCTTAACTTAACTCTGCCCTTTAATGGAGAGGTGACCTTGGGCAAAGTGACCTCTTTACTATTGTAGTTCTCCACATGGAAAAATGAAAGGCACCAGTAAAATTTACAGAGATGCTAGACAAATAGTTCTGTTAACTCAGAAAAACACTGAGATCACTGGGAATGTGTCACATGTCTGTTGACTAAAGAAGAAATGTAGCATGCAGATAACGTCCTGGAGAAGTTTAGGCAATAGTAGAGTTGTTATTTTTATATTACACGCAGAAAACTATACGTACTTGGGAAATAAAGGACCATATTGAGGCAGTGGCCTCTGGGCCTGTGGGACAGAGAGGAAACAGCCCGGAAAGAACTCCAAGAGACACATCCCTAACAGATGGGACTCTGTCTGCAAAATTCAGCAGTTGTTTAACACCAGGGTCTCAGTGTAAACAGAGCATCTTTCTTGGCTGTAAAGAAGTAAGGAGTCTTAGCTTGTAATCTGTTCCTGTTAATGCTTCATTGGCATGCATTAATTATATACAAATAGGTTTCATTATGTTCATTGTCATACATGTACATATGGTGGTTTGAAGGAGAATGATCCCCCTAGGCTCGTATGTTTGAACGTTTGCTTCCCATTGGTGGAACTGTTTGGGATTAGGAGGTGTGACCTTGGAGGAGGTATATCCTAGGGAGCAGGCTTGAAACTTCAAAAGCCTCCCTCCATTCCCCTTGTGCTCTCTGTCTCCTGCTTGCCAAGTGGTGAGCTCTCAGCTGTTCCTGCCTCCATGCCTTTTCTCCACCATCATGGACTCCAACCCTCTGAAACCATAAGCCCAATTAAGCCCTTTCTTTTGTGAGTAGCCTTGGTTGTGATGTTTTCTCACAGCAATGGAACAATAACTAACATGGTACATAACACAGTTTGATCATCTTTACCCCTCCCTGTGTCTGCCCATTGTTGACAAATCACTTTCTTCTTCCTAACCAGCACCTTTTATGAAAAGATACTTTCATATCTTTTTTTTTGTGGGGGAGGGGGTTAGGTTTGTCTATAGGAGCATAGACATCTTACCAGTGTCTACATCACTGAAGAAAATGCTTTTCCCTCCCCCATCAACCATACAGATACTCAAGCAGCAGTGGGGCTCCATGTACTTCTCTCTCTTCTATGGGAAAGTGTCAACAGGCCAAATCTTGTTCAAATCTTGTGCAGGTAAACCCAGCTGCTGTGAACTCAAGAATGCAAAGGTCATGTAATACCTGGGTATCAGTGACTCACACTGATCCCCACTCCTTGCTACTTCTTCCTCTTGCATTCTTTTAACCCATTCTTCCATGTTTCTCGGGCTTTGGATAGGATGATGTTGATGTCCCATTTATGGATGGATATTCCACAGTCATTTATTTTCACCATTTTTATCATTTGAGTTTCTGCAGTCCCCACTGACCACTGCAAAAGAGGTTTCTTGGACCAAAGCTCTAAGCAACACTAATCCAGGGGCATAAACATAATCATTTAGAAGGTAATTTCATGGGCACATCCATCCATTTAGCAAAACAGCCATAGTGCCTTCCCCCAATAGGTTCTATGACCTCCCAGACAGGGACATTTAACAAAATTATAGTAACTGACATGAATTCTCTCAATATGTCCTTTTTTAGCAATGTCTTTCGTATAAAACGTAGTTTTAACAGTAAGATATTACTGAAAATAACTAAATTAAATCCACTTACTAGAGTTAATTATAATGCTGCTACAATTTTTCAGGCATCACAACAGGAAGATGTTAATGATATATTGTGATGAGTCCACTTGGAAAACAGATATATAGTTAGGAAATTGTAGGGCTGATATTCAAGTAATAAAATGCTGATTTTTTTTTTTTACTTTCCCCCACTTTGTTGGCATATTCCACCATTGGTTCCCCTCTTCCTTCAACATTCATCCACAAGCCCCTGAACCTCTTTAATCATTTAAATTCTTGCCGACCTGTGTCTTCATCTTCACCTCTGTTCCACTGTATCTGATCTCCTGTATGTCCTATGATGATGGGCACTGCTGTGGTTGGTCATGATCTTCAGCCTCTAATTACTACCATCATTCCGAGGCTTCAACACGGAAAGGAGAGCCCAGCACCACCTTGGCCTCATAAGATTTCCTTTGAGTCAATGAGGAAGTCTGTGCACCACCATGTCAGACATTGAGAGCTAATCATTGCAAGGTCAACACCAGACACAACTTTTATCCAAGTGATTGATGCAATTCTTCTCCCTAATCACCTTTATCGCTCCAATTTTTTGTGCATGTGTGGAGGCATGTGTATGTGTGCAGGTATTTGATTTTTATATGTGCATATATGTATGCATGTAATCTTTTGTCTCTCTCTGTCTCTCTCTGTGTCTCTGTCTCTCTCTCTCACACACATGTATGTGTGCGTGTGTGTAGGCAAGTGGTCATCCTCAGATGTCTTTCTCTATCACTCTCCACCTTATTTTTGAAGGCAGGGTCTTTCACTGAACCTGACTGGAGCTTGCTATTTCAGTAGATTGGCTGGCCAACAAGCTTCCAAGATTCACCTACTTCTACTCCTCTCTTCTTCCAGTGATGGGTTACAGGTGCCTGTCACTAAACCCACCTTTTATGTGGGAGCTAAGGATCTGAAATTGAATGTTCAATTTCAGATGTTCAGTACTTGGGCAGTAAATATTTTATACACTGAGTCATCTCCCCAGACCCCAATAACTTCAAGTTTTCATGGGATACATTTGCTTGGGTATCTCAGATACCTCCAACTTCAAATGACTGAAATTGAGAGGAATCAGGTGTACACTTAGAAATATAAACTTTGACTCAAATTTGCAGACAACAGATAGTTGGAACTTCCCTGCCTAAGGCTAGTTGTGTCATTGAAAGAAGCTATGAGGTATGGGATTTGGATATCAACAGTTCTAGGATCAGGTTAGTTTATTAACTGTGAAATAGTTAAATTATTTTTCCCTCTTTTTTGAGATTATAACATAATTTCATCATTATCCCTTTCTCTCTCCTCTTTCCAAACCCTCCCATGTACCTCTCCTTTTTCTTTTTTAAATTCATGGCCCCTTTCTTTTTTTAATTGTTGCTATATGCATATATGCCTGTGTATATACATGCATATTCCCAAATACAACCATCTCAGTCTGTACAATGTTACTTGCATGTATATTTTCAGGGCTGACCATTTGATATTAGATATTCAATTGGTATGCTATTCCCTGGGGATGATAGGTATCTACACTTGGGTTTGTGGCACACTACCATATCTACATTGTGTGTGTGCATGCACACGCATATAGGGAGGGATAATACAACCCCAGTTTTATGTGAGTCTTGTTGTCCACTTGCTTCAGAATGTAACCTGTCAGATGGTAAAGACTTGCAGAAAGGAAGCTGAGTCTATGCAAAGATGGTTGCTGGGAATAATGGCCCTCCTACAGAAAGTGAACACACGAAAGTGTGATACAGCTTGTCTCTGCAAAGGATGTCTTATCTCATGGCCATTTTCCCAGATGTGCTGTTTAGCAGATTTTTCTGATTGATTCATCTAAGTTCTTGAGATGATCTGGACTCTAAAGACACATCTCATTTCTATCTACAGCATTCTCATACCCCAATCCCTTACTGTGTAGTGCACAACATTTATGACGTTTAACTTGAAATGCCTTGACAATTCACTTGCATCTACTGGCCACCTTTGGATCTGGGCTTAAGAGATTCTCATGACAAGAATTTGGTCATATTAATGAAGGATCTTCTAGAAAGAACTCTTTTTCACTTGGCTAACAATTTAGAATTAGTATCTGTTTACATGGAAAACTTTCCTTGTTTTTTTAAAGAGGACATTCTTCTGAATTCCATGGCTTTAGAATTGTGTTGTATTATATTGTATTTTACTGAATTGTAATTATTATACTGTACTGTATTGCATTGTACTGTTTGATATTATATTGTCCTGTCCTATAGTATACTATACTATAGTGTATTATGTTATACTATACTACAGTATATTATATTGTACTGTATTACATTGTACTGTAGTATATTATATTGTATTATATATATACTGCAGTGTATTATATTTTACTGTAATATATTATACTATAATTTTCTATACTTTACTATATTGTACTACCCTATACTGCAATATGCTATCACTGAGCATTGTTTCTTTTCCTATACTGAGATTCAATCCAAGGCCTCCAGAGTGCTAGGCACAGACACACCCCTTAGCTGCACCTTGGCTTCTGTCTTGAAGCATCTTCACAGCCCTCCTAAACTTTAGGTCTCTGGTAGATCTCTTTTTGTAGATTCTATCTTTTTCCCACTGCTATAATAAAAGCAATTTTGCATGAATTTAGGTATTCATTTCCCTATTTTTATTAATATTCATGTGTCTATCTTTAATTCTCTTCTTTTGAACTGGCTATAACATCTGCCCATTGCTTCATGAATTGAATAGAATATTTTGTGTTTTGTTTATTTCATAGCTCCATGAATGCCATGACTCCAGCATGTGTGAAAGCATCCTTTGAGTCTTAGCACTCCCAGCAACATGCCAGTGGATTCACCTTTGATAGCCAGGTTCACATGGTTGGCTGAGAAGAGCATTTCATGCACAAGTCTAGCAGTGCTGCTTGCTTTATTCTCTCTCGAGGTAAAGCCCACATGTCAACAGAATTATATTGATTTAATATTCATAGAAATTTAAATTTCTCTTTACTCACTTTGCATTTCTTTCTTATGATATGTTTATTCCAAATTGTTGAAGTGTGGCTAATTGGGAATTGATGGGAATTTATTTTTGTAATCCGACCACTGGGAGACTCTACAAGTGAATAAATGGTGTATGGAGTTTTAATCTCTGTTTGGTGAGCGTCCGGGAGGCTGCAGTTTCTTGGTTTTTGTTTCTTGTTTCTTCTTTAACCCGAGCCACTTAAGAGTCTCACACTTTCTAAATGAAGAATGGCTCCTTGAAATCTGAACTGGTAACTTTTCCAATTCTGTGTTCTCTGGGTTTATGGATGAAGTTACAGAAGCAGGAAGAAGGCTCTGTGGGATGTGTATCCCCTTATTATCTCTCCTCACACTCCCTCCAGCATTCTCTCCCCAATCTGCCCCCCATCCCCTCCTCTGAAAAGGTAAGGCTTCCCATGGGGAGTCAGCAAAGCCTGGTACATTCAGGAGAGGCAGATCCAAGTGCTTACCCCTGTATCAAGGCTGTGGAAGGTGTTCCACCATAGGTAATGGTCCCCCATAAGCCAGCTCATGCATCAGGGATAGATCCTGATCCTACTACCCGGGGGGCCCTTAAGCACACCAAGCTACACAACTGTCTCGCTTCTACAGAGGGCCTAGTCCAGTCCCATGGAGGGTCCACAGCTGTTGGTCTAAAGTTTATGAGTTCTCACTAGCTTGGTTCGGGTGCCTCTGTGGGTTTCCCCATCATGATCTTGATGCCCCTTGCTCATAGAATCCCTTTTCTCTCTCTTCAACTGGACTCCTGGGGCTCAGCCTGGTGCTCATTGTGGGTCTCTGCAACTGCTTCTATCAGTTACTTGATGAAGGCTCTATGATGACAGTTAGGTTATTCATCAATCTAATTACTGGGGGAGGCCAGCACAAGCACCCTCTCCACTTAGATTGCTAGCAATCTAAGCTGGGGCCATCCTTGTGGATTCCTGGGAACTTTCCTAGCATCAGGTTTCTCCCTATCCCCATGATGTCTTACTCTATCAAGATATCTCTTTCATTACTCTCCCACTCTGTCCCTATTTCAGCTTGACCATCCCATTCCCTTATGTTCTTATCCTCCATCCCATACCCTCTATTGCCCACTCCCTCATCCCCAGTTTATTCATGGAGATCTCATCTGTTTCCCCTTCCCAGGGCAATCCATGCATCCCTCTTAGGGTCCTCCTTGCTAGCTAGCTTCTCTGGAGCTGTGGATAGTAGTCTGGTTATCCTTTCATTTACATCTAGTATCCACTTATGAGTGAGTACATACCATATTTGTCTTTCTGAGTCTGGGTTACCTCACTCAGGATGATATTTTCCAGTTTTTGGGGTTTTTTTTTGCCTGAATATTTAATGATGTCATTGATTTTTACTTCTGAGTAGTACTCCATTGTGTATATGTAGTACATTTTCTTTATCTATTCTTCCTTTGAGGGGCATCTAGGTTGTTTCCACGTTCTGGCTATTACTAATAATACTGCTATGAACATAGTTGAGCAAGTGTCCTTGTGGTATGATTGAGTATTCCTTGGGTATATGCCCAAGAGTGGTATCATTGGGTCTTGAGGTAGATCAATTCCCAATTTTCTGAGAAAACACCATACTGATTTCCAAAGTGGCTGTACAAGTTTGCACTCCCACCAACAGTGGAGGAGTGTTCCCCTTGCTTTAAATCCTCTTCAATATAAGCTGTCATTGGTGTTTTTGATCTTAGCCATTCTGAAAAATGTAAGGTGGTATCTCAGAGGAGTCATTTTGATTTCTATTTCCCTGATGACTAAGGATGTTGAGCAATTCATTAAATGTCTTTTGGTCATTTGAGATTTTTTTTGTTGAGAATTCCATTTAGCTTTGTAGCCCATTAATTGGATTGTTTTGGTATTTTGATGTCTAGTTTCTTGTGTTCTTTATATATTTTGGATATCAGTCCTCTGTCAGGTGTGGGGATGATGAAGATGTTTTCCCATTCTGTAGGCTGTCATTTTGTCTTATTGACCATGTCCTTTGCTCTACAAAAGCTTCTCAGTTTCAGGAGGTCCCATTTATTAATTGTTGCTGTCAGTGTCTGTGCTACCAGTGTTATATTTAGGAAGTGATCTCCAGTGCCAATGCGTTCAAGAGTACTTCCTACTTTCTCTTCTATCAGGTTCAGTGTAGCTGGATTTATGTTGACGTTTTTGATCCACTTTGACTTGAGTTTTATATATGGTTGATAGATATGGTTCTATTTGCAATCTTCTACATGTTGACATCCAGTTATGACAGCACCATTTGTTGAAGATGCTTTCGTTTTTCCATTGTACAATTTTGGCATCTTTGTCAAAAAGCAGATGTTCATAGGTATGTGGATTAATGTCAGGGCCTTCAATTTGGTTCCATTGGTCCACATGTCAGATTTTAATGCCAATACTAAGTTGCTTTTATTAATATCACTCTATAGTAGAGCTTGAGGTCAGGGGTGGTGGTGCCTCCAGAAGTTGCTTCATTGTACAGGTTTGTTTTAGCTATTCTTGATTTTTTTTTCCATATGAAGTTGAGTATTGTTCTTTTGAGGTCTGTGAAAAATTGTGTTGGGATTTTGATGAGGATTGCATTGAATCTGTAGATTGCTTTTGGTAAGATTGCCATTTTTATTATGTTGGTTCAACCTATCCATGAGCATGACAGATCTTCCCATTTTCTGATATCTTCTTCATTTTCTTTCTTCATAGCCTTAAAGTTCTTGTCATATAGATCTTTCACTTGCTTAGTTAGAGTTAGACCAAAGTATTTTATATTATTAGTGGCTATTGTAAAGGGTGATGTTTCTCTGATTTCTTTCCCAGTCTGTTTATCATTTGTATATAAGAGAGCTACTTTTTTTTTTTTAGTTAATCTTGTATCCCACAACCTTACTGAAGGTGTTTATCAGCTGTAGGAGTTCCCTGGTAGAATTTTGGGGGTCACTTATGTATACTATCATATCATCTGCAAATAGTGAAAACTTGAATTCTTCCTTTCCAATTTGTATCCCCTTGATCTCCTTTTGTTGTCTTATTGCTCTAGCTAGAACTTTGAGTACTATACTGAATAGGTATGGGGAGAGTGGACAGCCTTGTCTTGTCCCTGATTCTAGTGGAATCACTTTGAGTTTCTCTCCATTTAATTTACTGTTGGCTATTGGCTTGCTGTATATTGCCTTTATTATGTTTAGGTGTGCTTCTTGTATTTCTGATTGCTCCAAGACCTTTATCATAAAGGGATGTTGGATTTTGTCAAAGGCTTTTTCAGTATCTAATGAGATGATCATGTGATTTATTTCTTTCAGTTTGCTTATATGGGATATTATATTGACAAATTTCCGTATGTTGCACCATCCATGCATCTCTGGAATGAAGTCTACTTGATCATGTTGGATTATTTTTTTGATGTGTTCTTGGATTTGGTTTGCCAGTATTGTATTGAGTATTTTTGCATCAATGTTCATGAGGGACATTGTTCTGTATGTAATTCTCTTTCTTTTTTTACAACTTTGTGTGGTTTGGGTATCAGGATAACTGTAGCCTCATAAAAAGAGTTTGGTAATGTTCCTTCTGTTTCTATTGTGTGGAACAATTTGAGGAGTATTGATATTAGCTCTTCTTTGAACTTCTGGTAGAATTCTGTACTGAAACCATTTAGTCCTGGGCTTTTTTGTTGTTGTTATTGGGGGACTTATAATGACTATTTCTATTTCTTTAGGGGTTGTATGTCTCTTTAAATTGTTTATCTGTTTTTGATTTAATTTTGTTATGTGGTACCTATCCAGAAAATTGTCCATTTCTTTTAGATTTTCCAATTTTGTGGAGTATAGGTTTTTGAAGTATAGCCTGATGGTTGTCTGGTTTTCCTCATTGTCTGTTGTTATATCTCCCTTTTCATTTCTGATTTTGTTAATTTGGATGTTCTCTCTCTCTCTTTTGGTTAGTTTGGATAAGGGTTTGTCTATCTTATTGATTTTCTCAAAGAACTAAGTTTTTGTTTCATTGATTCTTTGTACTGTGCTCTTTGTTTCTATTTTACTGATTTCAGCCCTCAGTTTGGTTATTTCTTGGTGCCTATTCCTCCTGAGTGAGTTGGCTTCTTTTTTTTTCTGGAGCTTTCAGGTGTGCTGTTAAGTTGCCAGTGTGAGATTTCTTCCAACTTCTTTATGTGGGCATTTAGTGCTATGAATTTTCCTCTTAGCACTGCTTCCATAGTGTCCCATAAGTTTGGGTACATTGTACATTCATTTTTATTGAATTATAGAAAATCTTTAATTTCTTTCTTTATTTTTTTCCTTGACCCATTGGTAGTTCAGTTGAGCATTATTCAGTTTCCATGACTTTTTAAGCTTTCTATAATTCTTCTTGTTGTTGAAATCTAATTTTATCCATGGTCATCTAATAAAAGACAGGAGGTTATTCCAATTTTTTGGTATCTGTTGAGATTTGCTTTGTGACTGAGTATGTGGTCAATTTTAGAGGAGGTTCCATGGAGTGCTGAGAATAAGGTATATTCTTTTGTGTTAGGGTGGAATCTCCTATAGATATTCCTTAAGTCCATTTGAGTCATAACATCTGTTAGATCCCTTATTTCTCTGTTAAGGTTCTGTCTGGCAGACCTGTCCATTGGTGATAGTGGGGTGTTGAAGTCTCCCACTATTAGTGTGTGTGGTTTGATGTGCAATTTAAGCTTTAGTAATGTTTCTTTTACATATGTGGGTGCCCTTGTATTTGGGGCATAAATGTTCAAATTTGAGACTTTATCTTAATGGATTTTTCCTGTGATGAATATGTAATGTCCTTCCTGATATCTTTTGATTGATTTTATTTGAAGTCTATTTTGTTAGATATTAGGATAGCTACACCAGCTTGCTTTTTAAGTCCATTTGACTGGAAAGTCTTTTCCCAACCTTTTACTCTGACATAGTATCTGCCTTTGAAGTTGAGGTATGTTTCTTGGATGCAGCACAAGGATGGATCCTGTTTCCATATCCATTCTGCTAGCCTGTGTCTTTTTATAGGTGAATTGAGTCCATTGATATTAAGGGATATTAATGACCAGTGATTGTTAATTTCTATTATTTTTTGGTGGTAGTGTGTGTGTGTATTTCCCTTCTTTGGGATTTGCTGCTGTGGGATTATCTATCACTTGCTTTTTTGTGGATGCATCTAACTTCCTTAGGTTGGAGTTTTCCGTCTAGTGCTTTCTGTAGGGCTGGATTTGTGGATAGGTATTGTTTAAATCTGGTTTTGTCTTGGAATATCTTGTATACTCCATCTATGGCAATTGAAAGTCTTGCTGGGTATAGCAGTCTGGGCTGGCATCCGTGCTATCTTAGTGTCTGTCCTGGACCTTCTGGCTTTCAGAGTCTCCATTGAGAAGTCGGGTGTTATTCTGATGGGTCTGCATTTATAAGTTACTTGGCCTTTTTCCTTTGCTGCTCTTAATATTTTTCTTTATTCTGTATGTTTAGTAGTTTTATTATTATGTGACCAGGGGACTCATGGGGTCTAGTCTATTTGGTGTTCTCTAATCTTCTTGTATCTTCATAGGTATTTCCTTCTTTAGGTTGGGAAAGTTTCCTTCTATGATTTTGTTGAATATAGTCTCTGTGTCTTTGAGTTGGTATTCTTCTCCTTCTTCTATCTCTATTATTCTTCTATCTCAATTATCTCTATTCTTAGGTTTGGCCTTTTCATGGTGTCCCAGATTTCCAGGATGTTTTTGTTGTGACTTTTTTTTTGGGGGGGGGGCTTTAGTGCTTTCTTTAACTGACAAATCTATTTCCTCTATTGTATCCTTCATGCCAGAGATTCTCTCTTCCATCTCTTGTATTCTGTTGGTTATGCTTTTATCTGTTGTTCCTGTTTGTTTACTCAGATTTTCTATTTCCAGCATTCCCTCAGTTTGTTTCTTCTTCATTGTTCCTATTTCAATTTCTAGGTCTTGAACTGTTTCCTTCACTTGTTTGATTGCTTTTCCTTCATTTTCTTGACTTTCTTTAAGGAATTTATTGATTTCTTCCAATTTTTTGTTTGTCTTTTCATCAATTTCTTTAAGGGAATTTTTCACTTCCTCTTTAAAGGCCTCTATCATTTTCATAAAGTTATTTTTAAGGTTGCTTTCTTCTGCTTCTTCTACATTGTTATGTACAGGTCTTACTGTTGTAGAACTGCTAGGTTCTGGTGGTGCCATATTGTTCTTTATGTTGTTGTATGTATTTTTTCACTGGTATCTGTCTACCCATCTCTTTCTCTAATCAGTGCAAGAGGTGTCTGTGTCTGAGCTTCATCATCTCTTGAAATGGTATTATGGAGTAATGATGGCTTAACACTTACTAAACAAGCTCTTTACCACTAAGCTACACCCACAGTTCTCTTGAAGAAATTTCTAACTTAAAATCTGCTTTGTGTGATGTTAGTATAGCTAACTCAGGTCTGTTTTAATTATTCTATGAATGAAACACACTCTACATTCCTTCACTTTCAACTCATTTGTGTCTTATTGTTTTTAATTTATTTTAATCTTTCAATTATTCCAAATTGAGTCAACAGGCAATCAAAATTTAAATTTTTCTTTCTTTAAATAACATTGTAAGAAGAATGAAGAAACCAGCCACAGAGTAAAATAAAATATTATAGATGATTTATTGGATAAGTATGTGTATCCAGATATGGGTTTGTATATATTTACAACCCCTGCAAAATCAATGGTAATAAAGCAAACAAACAAATTTAAAAAACATATAAAAATAGACAAAGGCTGAGTGTAGTGGTACACGCCTATGATTCCAGCACTTTGGAAATTGAGGCAGAAGGATCATGAGTTCTAGGCAAGTCTGTGGTACAGGGAGAGATGCTATCTCAGTACAAGTCCCATAAAATGACAAAATATTTTAAGATACGCCCACCAAAGATAATATAAAGATGGCATGTAAGCACAAATAAAAAGTCCCCAAATCATTAGTCATTAGGAAAATGGATGAAATGTCACTATATTACTACTAGAATGGCAAAATGATTGACAATACCTAGTGCTCATAAAGAGAGCAGCAAATGGGGCTCTCATATTTGGGTGATGGCAAGACACAATGCTACACATACTTTGAAAAAACACAAGATTATTTTAATCATACATTTCCTGTAACAGCCAGAAGTCCCATTTCTTTATTTCTAAGAAAAATAAAAATTATTTCTCTACTGGAAATTCATGTTCATATAAAAAAAGAATAACTCTATAAGAATGTTAATAATGACTTTGGATGTGATTGTCACAAATTGGAAACAACCCAGACACCCTTCAACAAATGAATGCACAAATAAACTATGGTCAATTAAACCAATGGAATGGTGTTTAGCAATAAAAAGAACGAAGTACTAATATATGTGACATCTCAGATAAATTTCAAATTCATCATGCCAAGTGAAAGAAGCCAAACCCAGAGGCTGGATCCTTTGGATTCCATTTACATAACATCTGGGGAAGACGAGGTTATAACGAAAGAAAAAAATGTTGCTGCTGGGGACTCTAGGTGGTAAGACACTGCCTGTGAAGGTAAGAAGATTTTAAAAAGTGATGAACCATCGCATGTGGCTTGGCAGTGCAGCTGATTATGGAGCTATACACTTTTGTCCACACACAAATAGCTACACACTGAATGGGTTGGATTTGACTGTACTTACTCACTATTCAAAAAGTGTGAGAAAGATTGGACATTGCTCTAAAGTCTAACTAATGAAATCTTCAAAGAAATGGACGCTGTGCTGTGTCAATGCAGCAGTCCCCAATGTGAGTCTGAAGGCACTGGGATCAAGCAGATGCCAGCCTTCCCCAGGTCCCACTGCTTCTGCAGTTCATAAGTACCTAAGGACCAGAATGTCACAGCCCCTGTCTGCTGTGCAGTCTCCCAGTTAGGAGTCCTAAATTGACATAGCATCAAAATGGGGGAAAGTGAGAACTACATTTGACAGGTTTCCATCCTAAATTATCACAGGAATTCCTCTTTAAAGTAGAAAATCTTTCCTGATTACTGAGCCAAATTTGCCAGTCTACTCCTGAGCAAAGCTAAGTTCACAGCTTCGCTGTTCTAGCTCTTTCCTTTTCTCCTGTGCTGATCACAGTTGTCCAATTGATACTTATAAAGACAACTGGTATATGGATATAGATAAACTACATTCATCCCAGTGTCTAAATACAACTATCTTCCTCTTTGAAGCCTTAGAGATGTGATCTCATTTAGTTCTGCATCTCACTATAAGATATTAAAAACTCAATGCCACAAACGTAGAGCTAGGTTTCAAGATGGGGCCTTTCATCTTCAAATTCTCTTCAAGTCTTTTTTCCATTCATCAAAGATCTTCTGGCTCACCTATCAGCCATCACAGTTCAGAGAGCTGCCGAAAAGTCTGAGACTGGCATCCATGCAAAGATATGATTGAATTTTACCTTCCAGAGTATTCAAGAAACAGCCACCTGTTTATTTTTCACATTAGCACAGAAATCACCCAAGGAGCTTTTTCATGAAGCCTGAGCTTCACGAACAAGCACTAGCATGCTCTCTTCAGATTATAAGTTTTTTTTTTTATCTTATTTGGGATTTAGTATAACTACCAATTCAGAGAGAAATGGTCTCTGCATACAGCCAAATAGAATGTGAATCGATTGGTGAAATAGCTCTGCCTGTCTTCACAAAAATTATGTATATAGTAAGATATATCCAAGTGTGAAATACAGAAAAGGACACAGAATATAAAAATCACCTACAATCTCATCCCTCCTATAGTGTGTCTTTTACCAAATTAAGATCCCAAGGTACACAATACATTCTGGCTTACACTGGATCATTTTGTTTACCAGGATGCAATATGCATTATCTCATGCCACTAAATATTCTTCTGCAACATGATTTTAATGGCTTCATAATATTTCATTGTGTGGCCATATTATAATTTATTTCACAAGGCATTTGCAGTGAATATTTATGCTGTTGTGATTTATCACTATTATAAATAACATGGTAACATCACACTTGCATTCCTAAGTATTTTCTTTGGATAAATTCCTAGCAGTCAAATCCCTTGGGGAGAGTAGATAAATGCTCAAAACCTTCCTACACATTTTGTCAACTTACTCCCAAGAAAGGGCACAGAAATTTATACCACCACAATCAGTGGATGTAAGTCTTAGCACATGGCATTAAGAGGTGTTCCATGTGGAACTTTATTCTTGTCAACTCAAAAGATGAGTAATGGCATTTCACTGTTGTTTTAATTTCCATCTATTTGATACAGAATGAGATTTTTTTTTATGACTGTGGTATCTGTGGGTCTTCCTACTTGTAAATATCAATTTATATCCCTTTCTTCTTCACTATTGGCTGTCCATTTTCAGTCTTACTAACCATTAAATTGCAAACAAAAACATCAAATACATTAGTTTGGAAGAAAAATTAATGCTAAGAATGTACGTAGAAAACATTCTAGCAAGCCAGGCACGGTGGTTGGTGCATACCACTAATTCCAACATTTGGGAGGTAGAGGCAGAGGGCCAGGAATTCAAGAATCACCTTGGCTTCTTAACAAGTTCAAGGCCACCCTGGTCTACCTGATACCCTATTTCAAAACTGGAAAAAAGGACAACAACAGAAGTTCTGAAACCATACGCTCCAAATTAATTGTGGTGGGTACTGTTGGGTTTCTGGGAACTGAAGTCTGGAGCTCACAAGTGAGGGAAGGCTGGTCTTTCTGTTTGCCTTCTCAAGTTGGCTCAGTCTCCACTGTTCTGTTGCACTCTTTACCCCGAGATGCTGATCTCTATGCACTTGGTTGCTAGTTGGTTAATTTCTTAGTTGGTTTTTGTTAAAGTCCATCCATGGCAATAGACAAATAGATAACAGGAGTAAGACATTGGGATTATGTCCACTCTGCTCCCTGTTTGTCCTTCTGAATCTGCATTCCTTGTAGCCAGAGCTGTGTTGGGTATGTCCATAGACCCAATTACTAATCTAGAACTCTTCCTTTATTGCTGTATTTATACTGGAGTATCAATAGTTTGTTGATGCTAAAGGTAATACTTCCTTTGTTCACTGTCATCCCTGTGGGTCCCCTTCACTGTGTCCATACCTCTGTACACTGCACTTTCCTTTACTTTGTATGTAAACCCCTCATAGAATCACCTGTGTTACATGGGAAGCAGTTTACTTTATATTCAAGTATTCCTATAGTGTTCATTGATTTAATTTTTCATAATAGCTATGCATTAATTGTATAGTAAACCAAAAATCTTGTTATCCCCTCCCATGGGTCACTTAGCTTTGCTTTACTGTGATATGGTAAGCTTTGTCAATTTTTCTATTGTGCAAATGGCCTTTGTAAGCTCAGTTTGTCAGTTTACTGTTTATTATAGGCTTTTAGCCACTTACTATCATCTCTGTTAAAATTATGCACAAATTCTATTTTTTTGTATTCTGATTTTGTTTAAAATTATCATACAGTATAAAATTATGTTCAGTCAAGTTGCTTGTAGGCTGTTCAACCAATAAGGCTTCCAGTTCACAGAGCTTCCCTATGCTAAGAATTTGTACATGTGATCCCCTGGGTTGTTTTTTAATCTTTTAATTTATATTTTATCTATAAATCTGTCCATTTTCCAGTTAATAGACAGTAAGGTTTTTTCCTAATCTTTGAGTGTATTGAGTAACATTGCTCTGAATAACCATGTGAGCAGTATGTGTTCATATAAATTTTAATTTTGTGTATGAAATGAGTTAGGGTTCAGACACATTTATAGGCAAGAAAAGTAAAATGAATGCAAGAACAAAATGTCATTTTGATCTAAGAGTATGAGAAAAATAAAATTATTAAGTCTTATTCCTGGTGGGCATAAGAGCAAAGTCAGTGACTGGAAGTTACTGTAGGCAGTGTAAATCTTAATAGTGCTTTTGGAAAGTAAAATAGTAATAATTCTTAAAATTAAAAGTACACCTGTCACTCGACCCAGAAACTCCCTGCTGAAAATTCAACTCACAGTAATAAAGGTGCCAACATGTCAGGACACATATATGTAAACCAGCATACTTATATCAGTGTGGCTGGCATAGCAAAGTCAATGCCAATGACAAAGACAGGGCAGAAAAACATATAGAATAGGATATTTTGCAGCCTTTTTTTCAAATAGGGAACTGTAATTGTAGCAGTTAGAAAGCTTTCTGAGGTATTGTCCAGTAGTAAAGAAAATAGATATATGCAATATGATGACATTTTCGTTAGACTAACAATGACAAAAGGGGATTGTGGTTACAGATGCAAACAATTAGATAAAATGCAGAAGGATGGAGCCAGCTCTGTAGATGTGTTGTTAGTACGGTGTGTTTGCTGCTTTCCTTGTTACTATGACAGAATACCTGACAAGAAGCAACTCAGAGGAAGAGGGGCTTAATTCTGCTCACAGTTTGAGGGTGCAGGTCAGCAAGGTTGGCAGGATGGTCAAGAGAGTATGAGTGTGAGGCAGGTGGTCACATCGCATGCACAGTTAGGAAATAGAGAGAATGCAGGCACTTGGTATACTTCATTTAGTCCAGGATCTGGTGGGATAGTCCTGTTCACATTCAGAGCATGTCTATCTGCTCAGTTAAATCTTTCTGAAAACAGGTCCATAGACACACTCACAAGGGTATTTCCAAGATTCTAAACTTGGTTGTCTACAATGAAAATGATCACACACAGGTTAGTTGTTCATGGGATTTGGAAGAGAGGCAAAAGCACTGAGCAAAAATAGATAAATAGATAATAAATAAGTAAGTATAAATAAATAAATAAATAAATAAATAAATAAATAAATAAATAAAGACTAGCCTACTCATATGTCCTACAATCTTTTTTTAATCAAGTGAAGTAAAATCATTCCCCAGATTAAACAACTCTTGGACTGTCACAGACACCACTGCCGCTAAACCCTGCCAGGAACTAACCAAGCTGACACAGATCCTGCATGCTCAGGGCTCTTTCTTGTAAAACCGTGCCCCTCACCTCAGCCCTCAAGATGCCTTCCATTGCTGCCTTACTTAGCTACGAAGTTGGAGACCCTCCTCCCCAGCTGAGACAGTTCATAGCACTTAAAGGACATTTTTACTAATGTTGATTTCAAAAGGGAAACTCAAAGTAAGTGTGTTGGAAATAATGTGTTTTCCCAATCTCCTGTCCTGAGGCAATGAACAGAAACTAGAGTTTCTCTTCCCCAAAGTAGACCATGGGAAACCAAACTCTTCATTCCCAAAGCCATAAAATAAATAAATAAAAATAAAATTACTACTTTACTGTGTAACGGCCAATCATAAACAAATTCTCGGACCGGCCTAGCTTAGATTGTCTAATTATAGGACTTAGGATTTCCATTCCAGAAAATTCCTGCAGAGGAACCTGACAGTGCTAATGGTTTTCCACACTCAATCTGTTCTATCCCTGATTCCTATTCCTGGGCTTGCTTGGACTTTTCTTGTCTAGGAATGTTTCTGCATGATTGCCTTTAAGTCGTCCAACCTATGAACAAAAATGAGAAGATCACCCTGGGTCACTGAGTCCTTATCTGGGAGGCTCCTCCTGTGCATGTAAAACTTTGATTAAAAAACTTTGTAAGCTTTCCTCTCACAAACCTGTGACCTTTGGTAGGTGAGGGAAGGTTCCACCTCACCACTCTCCTGCTCCCTGCATCCCCCTTCTCCCTATATTTACTAACTGATTTTAAGGATATTATAAAAGATGCAAAGAGACCAGTGTTGATCTAGATCTGCATTCCTCAAGTGCAGGAGCCTCTGTCTCAAAGAGGTTAGGTGCTCTACCCTCCTGGCATATGGAGATGACCACCAATTTAAAATCTGTGAGGCCTTGTCATTTAGGGTGTGTTTGTTTGTATGGATACCCCACCATGCAGGTATAATGGATTAAATTCCTGCATGTTGGTAGCTGAACTCTGTGGTGGTATTGTGTTCCTCAAAATATTGTACACACTAATAAACTTATCTGGGGTCAGAGAACAGAACAGACACTAGATACAGAGGCTAGAAAATGGTGGCACTCATGCCTTCAATCCTAGCATTCAAGAGGCAGAGATCTACCTGGATCTCTTTGCGTTCAAGGATACAGCCAAGCATAGGGACTCATGCCTTTAATCCCAGAAAGTGAGCCTTTAATCCCAGGGAGTGATGGCAGAAAGCAGAAAGGTATATAAGGCATGAGGACCGAGAAGCAGTTCAGCTGAGATTCATTTGGATAAGGACTCAGAGGCTTCCAGGGTGAGGAAACAGGATTAGCTGAGGAATTGGCAAGGTAAGGTGGCTGTGGCTTGCTCTGCTTCTCTGATCTTCCAGCATTCACCCCAATAACTGGCCTCAGGTTTGTTTTTATTAATAGGACCTTTTAAGATTCATGCTACGGAACTCAGTATCCAACTACTTTTTTTTTTCCTTTGGTGGTTGGAGATGGGACTGAAAGTGATAATCTTGTCGATGGGTGCTCCCTGAGCAGCCAGTCTCATCCTTCAAGAAGCCATCTCGTTAGGGCTAAAGGGGGCTTACTATGAGCCAAAGCTGTTACTCTTACCCTGTCAAACTAGAGGTACACCCGGTTTTGAGCCATCTGGTGTGGGTCTGGGATTCAGGATGTTCCAAAGGATTTAGGGGTGCTGTACTAAAATCTTGGATATATACCAAATACATCCTACTCTATCACAATGGATATCAGTTTATAAATGCATAAACAAATCAGAAAAATATAATGAATGGACATAAATTTATGCAGAAATTTGTTTATTGTGTTAATTTTTTTCTAAATCTATCTCCAGATATTTAAATTTTTACTTTAAAGGCTTCTCTGCACACAGCAAATGGTAACTTGACATGAAAACGTGCTGGAACCTGTACCAGATAGGTGACTTGCAGCTAATCACAAGAAGCGATGTTTGTGACCAAATTAAGTATAAACCATGCTTAAAAAGACAGGTGGGTGTTATTACCAATAGGGCTATCTCAGAACTCATTTCCAGTTTCGGATCACACTTCCCTTTCTCTAGCTATGCATTTGGAGAGGGGAATTTTAAACCTTTTTTTTTTTTTTTGTCCTGAATGCTGCCTGATTCTAGAATCACAAGTAAAGTCAATTAAGATCACTCAGAGTTGATATGCTAGAATTTTTCTCTACTGATATTCATCAGGCTCAGTGGTTAAGAGCACAGGCTGCTTTTGCAGAAGATCCAGGTTCAGTTTCCAGTACCCACATAGCAGTTTACAATTGCCTGTAACTCCAGTTTATGGGAATCCAACATCTTCTTCCCTCTTCTAACCTCTGAGGATGTCTGCGTGTACATGGTGCTCAGTCATACACTTAGGCACACACACACACACATAAACATAAAATAGACACAGCTTAATGTTTTTGAAAAAATCTAAGGTACACAGCTACTTATGCTAATTAATGCTAACTAGTGTTAATGAGTTAATACAGAGTTATGTGAGTTCTGGAGCTTATCTAGGTGTCTACCAACAGGAATGGATGAGGATAATGAGGTGTGCATACACAGAAGTAGAGAGTTAGGTTACACTGTTTGCAGGGAAACAGATGCTGCCAGGGACAATCGGATCATCGTAAGCAAATCAAGGCAGTCTCAGGAAGACAAATACTGTTAGGTTTTCTATTATTTGCGATTCAGGTAAACTCACATATTAAAAAAAAAAAAGTAGAAATGAAATTGTCTAGGTGGAACAAAAGAGACAAACAGGAGCAGAAGAGTCTAGAAAAGGGAGAGGAGGACTGGGATGGGACTGGGCAGGATATGTTCAAAATACAATATGTACCTTATGGAATTTTTTAAAAAAATTTTAATTGAGAAAGAATAAAAATGGTATTGATTCCCAATTGTTCCTCTGTGCAGGGGGAGGGGAGAAAGCAGAGGAAGGCAGGGAAGGGCAGAGAAAGGCAGGGGAGGGCAGAGAAAGGCAGGGGAGGGCAGAGAAAAGGTGGCTTTGAATACACACAGCTTTATATTTTATGTCAATCAAAGCATTCTTTATATTCATCTATTTATTTTACATCCCAGCTACAGCCTCCCCCATCCTCCCCTTCAAGTCCCTCTCTCCCATTCCCCCCTCCCTCTCAGACTCCTCCTCTTCCATCTCCATCTGGGAAAGGGAAGGTTTCCTGTGAGTATAAAACATGGCATATCAAGTTGCAGTAAGCTAAGCAACTCCCTGTGTATTAAGGCTCAGCAAAGCAACCCAGTATGAGGAGTAGGGTCCCAAAAGCCAGTAACAGAGTCAGAGACAGCCCCTGTTCCCACTCTTAGGAGTCCCATAAGAGGACCAAGCTACACAACTATGACACACATGCAGAGCGCCTGGGTCAATTTCATGCAGATTCCCTGGTTGTGGTTTCAGTCTCTGTGAGCCCCTATGAGCCCAGGTTAGTTTAATCAAAGCATTTTTATAATATGAAAAACAAATCTTTGAAATAATATAAAAGAGGAAAGAGAGAGAAACCTTATGTTAGGGTTTTCCAAAGGAGGATAGCTATTAACATTGCTTGCAGAAAATAGGACTGACTGAACAGGATATGAAGTGTTCCCAGAAAGTTCATGTATTAAAGGCATGTTGAGCCAATGATGGGTTTTCAATAATGGGGTTTTGGAAAGTGAAAAGAGCCTTCTGGCTCTGACCTAATCAGTGGAATCTTTGATATAGTCAAAATATGATGACATCACTAGGAGGTGGTGCCTAGTTAGAACAAACAGATCATTGAAAATGCACCCTGGATGGACTGCCCCTTGCCTTCTCCACCCCCGTCTCTCTCTCTTTCTGCTTCTTATTTACCACAAAGTGAACAGCTTTTCTCCACCATGAGCTACTATGCCACCTGAGGCCCAGAAAGAGAGACCATGGACTAGAACCTCTGAAATAATGAGTCTACGTGATTTTTTCTTCTTTCAAGACATTTATCATAATGAAAGACTAACACAGAAGAAGACAAGAATTCCCATGGCAGAGAAGTAATGAAAGGCATTCCAACTAAAGCAAGCAGTGTTTACAAAAACACAATGAGAAAAGGGATCCTCAAAATTAAATGAGACGGTAAAGAAAGCAGTCTGGTCGTATATGTCACACTGAGGATGTTTGGGTTTGATACTATTTTTCAAACTCAGCAACGGTGAGACCTAGACTCCGGGATTCTGTAGAAGGCTACCCTCCAGGATTCTGTAGAAGGATATCCTCCAGAATTCTGTAGAAGTCTGTCCTCTAAGATTCTGTAGAGGGCTATCCTCCAGGATTCTGTAGAAAGCTATTTTGAGCACAGTAGGGTCTTAAGCAGAAACTCTGTCAGATGTCAGTAGTATCCCATTCTCCACCCCTAGCCAGTTATGGAACCTGAAGTACCTGTACGCACTGCTGAGTGCTGCCTTTGGGACAAACTCTTCTCTTCTCCTTCTGTAGAGCCACTATTTTGATAATGAGGTGGGGATGTGTGTGAACAGGTCTTTAGCCCTGGGCAGTGGGTTTCATGCTGACTCTAAATATGGCTTTCCTGGTAGAAGACAAACCGGAGATGGAGAAGGAAGGCAGGGAGACTCTGGGAGGCTGCAGCAGTGTTGTGGGTCAGAAGTGAGACCAACGTGTCCCATGGCAGATGCTAAACATTTGAAGACACATTTTATTCTGAACTAATTTCAAACCTATTGCCTCCTCTCCATAGCTGCAGCAACATTCTTGTTCAAGTCAACCTTATGAATACCCCTTCTGTCTACCCGTCTCCTGAACCTTCCCTGTTCTTCAAATCAGTCTCTTCATTGTCTCAAATAGAACTTTCTTAACAACAAACCAAATCATTTTTATCTGCATCTAAAGAACCTATGGTTGATGCCTGTCTTTGAAGGATCAAGAAGAGCCTCGATGTGGAGAATAAAACCCACCCCAAACCAAACTCTTCCTTGTTTCTTTGGTCTCCTGACTCAATTTCTAAGAAATAACTTCATGCATTCCAATCTCTTGAATGTGTCAGAACATCTTTTATAATTTCCCTCTGGCCTGGAATGTTGTTCTCACATCCTCTTTCATTAGTTGAGACTCACCTGGAGTTTCTTCTTCACGGAAGAGTCTTTTCTGCAGTCATGTCTGCATGGAAGTTCCTCACTCTGCTTCTGGTCCTGCAATGCAGATCACACCGAAGTTTACTCCAATTGTTGTGAATCCTTCAAACTCAACCTTGTGTTCTGGCTCATCTTTCAAATCCAGTGCCTGGCAGGCACATACCCACCCCTGAAATACTTTTTTGGAGAGGATGAAAGAGGAGAAAACTAGCATAAGCAGATATATGGCCACACTAACTTTGTAATCTCACAAGTATTGTTGAAAAGAAAAAAAAAATGTGGCGTGGAATATAGGGTGCCTCAATGATGAGATGGTCAGTACATTTGTCAAAGGTGGGCTACAGGAAGATGGGACCCTGGGTACCTGCCAAGATAAAGAACTCTTGTCAGCAGTTTTATATACTGAGGGACATAAAATTGAGCTTTGAAATTTTTGATCAATTTTCCTTGGCCACTAAACCATTGCTGGCATTTCTAAAACAAAAACAAAAAACAAAACAGTAGTACTTGTATGCAATCACTTATGTAATCTCCAACTACATGTTAAACAATTACAAATAAGATATCAAAAATAGAGATTTTTAGCTGGGTGTGGTGGCACATACCTGTAATATCTTTGTAGTTACAGGCAAGAGAATCAGGAGTTCAAGACTCTGTCTAGAAAAAAAAAAGAACAAAAACAAAAAATAAACAAGAATAATTATTTCTTGTAAAACACTTGCAATCACAGCACATGGGGTAGAAAGACAGGAAAAGCGTAAGTATGAAACCAGTTGGGCTATAAAGTGTGTTCCAGGCAAGCCTGGCTTATAAGAAATGAGGCTATCCTCTTAGACAACAAAACAAAACACAGATTTCTGACTACTCTAGGAATATATTGCAGAATAAGAAATAAGACTTAACCAGATTGGGCTGGAGGGGGGATGCTTCAGCAGTTAAGAGTGTATATTGTTCTTGCAGAGGATCCAAGTTCAGTTCCAAGCATCTACTTTGGACAACTCACAACTGTCCGTAACTCCAGCTTAGGGGATTCTATTCTCTTGTAGCCTCTACAGGCACCCATTCACACATGGCAACACAGACACATACATACACATGAATTAAAAAAATCTTAAATTTTATGAGTTAACCAGACCAAGTAAATAAGGTTGTTTCAGAAGTTAGAAGCCAGCAACTCTGCTCTTATTCACAATTGAGTCAACCAACTCAGAGCTACAGAGTCTGGGCTAACAGTAGAGTCTTCCTGCAAACGAACATGGGGGTCAATACTGACATATGGTGGTTGAATCTGCAGTAACTTGGAGATGGGAACAGCAACATTTTGTTGCTCAAAGAACCTCCAAGAAGTTGGAATTACTTTGTATTTGTGGAACCAGCACATTCATGGGATGTTGAACTAGAGTATTATTTTACCCAGAGCAACTTCTCAGAATATGTCATGGGTGATCCGAGCAGAGTCTGTAGAATGGAGCCATGGAAGTGTGCTCTGGGGTTTGCAAACACTTTTGCTGAGGTGTCTCGTACAGTGTCTTATGAATTGAGAAGAGCAGTAGCAGCAATTTACTCTCAATTCCCAAAGAAAAGCAACCAAACCTGGAATCGATTGCTTTGTGCTAGTTCAATACTTACTTAATGTTACATGTTAAGCAACAGGATTTTACAACTCACTAGTCCTTCACTTACAGAGAATTAAGCAATAAAAAATCCATTCTCCTCCCAAATGCCAAGAGCCACAGCCAGGCACTAATAAGTGAGTGAAGGTATTGAGTGAGTCAGTCAGCACATTGATTCCTTTTTTACCCAAATATCTATAACTTCACAATATGTAGGGACTCTTTAATAGACTCCAAAAGCTCTTTCCTCCGACATTCTGTAACCTCCTGCCTTCTTTCCCCTCCTCCCCAAGGTGGAGCCTCAGGTACCTACAGATGTCCACATTACTAAGTACCTTAAGTTAGAAACCTGGTTTATCTTGCTCAGTGTCCCTTGCATCAGGGAATTCCCTTGCACCAAGTAGAATTTTGCCTTCATGCCATCCTTGTGAAATACATACTGTTTATTTCATGATCATATGACACCCATTTGAGCTTTGTACAGGTTGTCAATGAGTGGCAGATCTGTAAACTGAACCAATTGCTCTGGCTCCAGTCTCTGATATCTGTCAACCTTCATGATATGCTTCCTCTCTGATAGTCACATGAAATTCTACAGGAAGATACTCTCCCTAAATGGTAGACGTTCAGTGTTCATTCATAGCCTTTTATCACCTTTTTTTTTTTTGGCCCAGTGTTCAGCGTATAAGAGCAAATAGACACAGGTGGATCAGTGATGGACAGCAGGAAGTGATGACATTCTACAGTCATCACTCTGAGATGAAAATTTATAAATTTCTGGGGTTTTGTAGAGTTCTAGAATGGCTATCCCTTCCTCGGGGTCAAAGAGAGAAAGGCTTACCATTCTTTGAGGTTTGATGGAAACAGATCAGCTGCACAGTCCTTGGCAACTCTAACCAGGACCCAGCATTTGGAATGGAAAGGCAGTTACCTTTTAAGTAGGTCCTAGGTGCCTATCATGAGACACTTAGTCAAAGAAGCCATCTTAACAGGAAAAGAACATGGAAGCTTGGGAGACTGCTGTGCCATCCTGAGCCAAGAATGAAGGCTTCATTAGTCTGCATTTTTGGGTTTCTAGCTGTTGTCTCAGTAGGGCCCTAAGTTGCTGCACACGTCTGAGGGATCAGGTCATGAGGAAAAACATAAACACTGAGTATTTTCTTACCTGATCATGATCTTGTAGTAAAGCTGTGATTTTTATAAGAATAAATAAAAAAATAAAATATGCTGAAATGTTTCTTGTTTTCTTTCAGACAAGAAAGTGTAGATTTAAACAGAAACACACAGATATGCACATGCACACACACATGCATGCACACCAGCACACACACACACACACACACACACACACACACACACACACAAACACACATACCATGAAAGTAAAAGATCAGCAAAAGACTGCAGATGAGGGTCAGGTGGGGGTTAAGAAGGCAACTGGAAGCAAGGTACATAATATGTATTGTGTCTTAATCAAAGCTATTATTTTGTACAAACTAAAGATTTATTTAAGAATGCCAAACAAATTACCCAGTCCTACCATTCCAACTCCTAAACCACCATTATCAATTTACTACTTTTTTCTTTAAAAAACATATGCTGAGCCCTAGCTAAATATTTACAAGCAGTTTGCCATTAATCTTACCAGTGTTTTTAGAAAATACACAATGATGGTCTCTTTTATGGAGGAAGATCAAAGAAGCTAAACAAATCAGCCATATTCACTGAGTGGAAACAGGATCTGACCTCAATATTGAGAAGGTCTCAGTCCTGGGATGTTCATTATTTTGCTAAAGTACTGTAGCCCCTGGACTCTCTCCTGCCTCCTGCAGCTCCCCACTGCAGTCCCTGGACTCTCCCCTACCTCCTGCAGCTCCCCACTGTAGCCCCTGGACTCTCTCCTGACTCCTGCAGCTCCCCACTGCAGCCCCTGGACTCTCTCCTGACTCCTGCAGCTTGTCATCTTATCCATGCAGCTCGTCCTGCAAAATGGATGGTATCTGATAAAGAATTGCTCCTTGTTTGGTACCATCCATCTGTGGATTTCTGATGCCAGCCTTGTGCATCCTGAATTTTAGTTGTTGAACACAGGGAAGGGTACTTTTTCCTTCGTCCACTGCAGAAAGAGGTAAGACTGGGGAGTTTTACGGGGGAAAAACACCTTTCACTTGCCCAGAATATCCTTCTTCTTTTTTCTCGCCTGTGTTTACTTGGCTGGGTTCTGTTTACTATACTTGGAATTTCTTTTAAAATTAAGCAATCTTATACGTTCCACTTAGTAAATACCATGGACTGTCTTCAGTTCATGTGTAAATAGCTCCTTTAACCATCATAGCTCTAAAAGGTAAGCGCTCCTCTTTCCTTTGTATCTCAGATGAGTAAACTGAGGCACATCAAGGTCATGCTATGCACACAAGGCTGTAACCACTGTAAACACTGTGATCCAGATTGTATGTGCCATGCCTCTGATGCAGCTATTGGGTTTCTGGATCACTGTATCCTGAAGATTCTGAAAGGTTTTCCAACTCTTGCTTAACTCAGTCTAAAGACAGAAAGAGATAAATTAGTACTGGGCAAAGACAACAAAAGGAGGTTCTGGCTGCTTCTGTTGCATTATGAGTACTAAGATTACCACACTGTGTGACTGTAATCCATGAACTGCTATATCTTGAGTGAGGACACAAGGAGAGGCCTGGTCCATGTTTAAATTCACCTTCTGTCATTTTCCTACCCTTAGGACCAATGCTTGATTGTAGGTAGTCAATAGCTATGAATGAGTGAATGAGTGAATGAATGAATGAATGCATTCCTCATAGTGACCTCATTACAGCACTTCCCTACGTGATGTCAGCAATGGGTAGATACTGGCCTCCTTTTATTATACTGTTGCTGTGATCAGTTACCACAAACTTGGTATCTTAAAAATAGCATAAATTGCCAGGTGGTGGTGGCGCATACCTTTAATCCCAGCACTCAGGAGGCAGAGGCAGGTGGATCTCTGTGAGTTCGAGGCCAGCCTGGTCACCAAAGCAAGTTCCAGGAAAGGCGCAAAGCTACACAGAGAAACCCTGTCTGGAAAAAAAACAAAACAAAACAAACAAAAAACCAACCAACCAACAAACAAAAACCCAGCATAAATCGATGACCTTAAGGTTCTGGAAACTAGAAGTCTGAAACGATATCACCTGAACTTTTTTCCTTCTGGGATCCTCAGAGGAAAAAAAAAAGCCCCTTCTTACCCTTTCTAGCTTCAAGAAACTTCCTGCCTCTTGGCTGTTAAATTCCCTCCGTCTTTCATCTTCAGGGCTATACACATCATTCCATGGTCTCATTACCTTCTCTATGGTAGCTCTGCCTTTTAAAAAAGATCACAGTCATCCCTGGGACTCTGTTGTGTCCCCAAGGTAATCCAAGACAACTCTCGGTCTCAAGAGCCTCAATCAATCATATCTACACAGGTGACAACAGGGTTTCTACTCCATTTATAATAGGATCTGGGTCTTAATACGTCACCCCTTCTCTTTTATTTCATTCATTTATTCCTTTATCCACTCAATATAAGTCTTCATAATGAGGTAGAAATGTATGTGTTTACAGATGAGTATTGTATGACCTTTAACTTAAAGAGATCCCATAAACATCTTGGACATAAAATAACTCCAGCACTGGAAGACAAAAGATGTCCTAAACATTTCAAAGGAGATCAGGACCACTTGTAGTTGAGAGAGGATGGGGATGCTTCATGTAAGTGGTACCACTAAAGACTGTCAAAGTTGGGAGTGAGAACATGGAGGAGGAGGAGGAGCAGGAGCTTGCAGGAGGGATGTTGTAGAATGCGGTTTTCTAGGCATCACACAACTACTACCTTCTTGAAATCAAAACATCCATGGTTATGAGTGTGAAACCCTCACAAGACTGGGCACATAACACTCCCTCTTATGAGGGACAGCACTCAAAAGATGGGTAGGGCACATGAGACCCCTTTATCTGCCTTCCCTGCCAAAGCAGTTCCACAGAATGTGAGCTAAAAATGAAGCTGTAAGTCTCAAAGTATCATAATATTGTTTTCACAATGCCTAAGCCTCGGAGGAAAACCATTCCAAGAGCCAGGAAAACCTTAGCCACAGGGGGAAAAAAAGACAGCCAGACCCAGCATGGGGATGGCAGGTATTTGGTGGTAAAAGATGCTTTAGTGAGCAAGTATGTTTGTCACACATAGGGTGTGAGGTGTAGCTCAGTGATAGAGCAAGTGCTTAGTCTGTGTGAAGTTCTGGGTTCAACCCCCAGCCCTGAAAAATCATCACACTTTAACAACAAATAAATGCCCAAATAAAAAGCAAAGTCAGTTTTAGGAGTGAAAAGTCCAATAACTATAAGAATCTCAGTGGATGTTCAGAATGGAGATATCAGAAAAGGATCCACAGAGATGGAAGACAAAACAAGAGAAATGAGTAACATGGAGAAAAATGACTCGAACAAAAATGAGCAGGGTCTGCTAGAATAGAACAGAGATCTCAGCATGTGTCCTGAGATCTCCAGAAGCAGGGAGGAGAGCAGGTCAGAAAAACATATTTAAAGAAATAGTGGGTCAAAAAATTTCAATGTGGCAAAAGATGTGTATCTATAAATTCCAGAAACAGTGAGCTCCACCTAAGATAAGCCACAGAGTATTCACATCTGGAGAAAATGCAGCAAATTTAGTTTCCAGTAACTCAGAAGATGGATTTTAAGTATGTAAAGAGAAGCTTTTAAAAATAATTGTATTTGATTTGCTTATAGACTGTTTACCTTGTTTACATGAAGCCTTAGTCCTTAGGTTATTTCAGTAGATAAGACTTATAGATTTATAGTCACCTATGCTTGTCATCTCTATAGTTACATTAGTTAGGTTATCCAGATTTACAGATACATAGGTCGGATGGACAGGTAATCTTCAAACATTTCATAGACCTAGAGAATATGGCATTTAAATAACTTAGAATTCTGTGGACATGAGACACAATTGCTCCTGGCAGCACCAATTTGATCCTGAGAGAATGTTGGGCTTCTAAGACATTTCCATTTGGAAGTTTGTCTTCTTGGCACAAAATGGCCTATTGGGCAAAGAACTGCCCTTGCCTCAACTGCTGACAATATGAGTGCTGTCCTTCTGGACAAGCGGGACACAAGGAAAAGTGACTTCTGAACTCTGCCAAGACAGGGTAAGATGGTCTTTCAGAATTCCTGCTTCTGAAAATGGTCTGTCAGATACTCTAGGCCTGTAGCCAATTTGAATGCACCAACAATGCTGAGAAACATTAGGTGACTGTCCAGGCTGCCAGCTGTCTCGGTCTACTCTTGCAAGATTCCCAAAAGTTGCTTGCATCCATCTTCCATTTGTCAGGTACCATTATATTCTTTCTCAGGTCTTTGATGGGATTGAAGACTAGCAGTTATAGTTACAACTTATATATATAAGATATATATATATATATATATATATATATATATATATCTTAGATAGAACATATTAAGTATTATATTCAGGTTCTTTAGGATAGGACACCTTTTGGAATGATCTTTGTAACATGCCATTTACCTACACTCTAGACTTCTCTGGATTTTAGTATGTGTTTCTTGCTTGATATTGTTCACATTGGTTGTAGTTCCATCTTATCAAGGTCATTAACCCTCTTTACCCCTGGACAATATTTGATAACTTTTCCTTGTATATAGTCTTGTATTAGGTTAGAACCTTCTTATTTAAACAAAAGGGGGAGATGTAGTGGGTAGCCATTCCAGCTTTGATCTGGAAGTTCCAACGCCCATTGAGGCTTCAGTAACTGTCATGCCTACAAGGTGGGGCCAAGAGAGGACCCTGAAGACCCGAGATCCAGATGCGCCGTCTCTCTTGGTTCCTGGACCCTAAATGCTGGAGGTAGACTGAGCAGAGTTCTCCAGAGAACACCGCCCAACTGCACTGCGTCTTTCCCAGACCCTGCAACGTACCTATCCCTTCATTTGTAAGTTACACCATTAAATAAACCTCCCTTATAACAAAAAAAAAGTGTAAGAGCTAGACAATGATAGGCCTGAGCTAATGGCCAAGCAGTTTAAATTAAAAAAAATAAGTAAATAATTGTATTTGTTCTTTGAAATTTCCATACATGTACACAACATATGTTTATCATATCCACCCTCACATCCCACCTTCAAGTTATCTAAAGACCCTGTCTCATCTCCTTCCCAACTTCATGTCCTCCTTTTACAATTATTCATTAATAATTAATTCTTTTAACCCACTGAGTCCCAGAAAAGTGATTGTCTCTCATCTAACAGCCATCAACTGCCATGGCTCCTCACTAGGGGTGGGGCTTCAGAAGTCTCTCCTGCTCCATGCTGGAATCCTTAACTAACATGATCTAGTACAGGTACTGTGTAGATAACCACATTACTGTGGATTGATGTCCAACAGCCATGCCATGTTCAGAGAAGACCATTTCATAGAACTCCTTCCCATCTGCCAGCTTTTACATTATTTCCAACTCCTTTTCTATAATATTCCCTGAGCCAGGGATCAGGAGTTGATATAGACAACCCATCTACAGCTGAGCACTCATAGTAACTTATTCTCAGCACTTGAGCAGCGCTGTGGTTCTTCACTAATTACTACCCGTGGTAATAAGAAGCTTTTCTGAGTGAGGTTGGGAGCAGCATAGATGTATACAATATATAAATCATGTAAATATTTAGAAGGTAGTTAGACAAGATGAACATTCAGAAAAATGACATCAATAGGTTCACCTGTATGGCCTATGGCTTTCCTAGGCATGGGTTTTGACTGTGTTTACAGTATCAGGCATCAATTCTCTCTTGTGTCACAGTCCTCATCAAGAGAGTAGTTGGTTTTCTCTGTAATCTTGTCACCATTGGTTATCCCACCATTTTGCACCAGTGGGTACATCCTACCTGACAGGTCAGTACTGTAGTATGCAGAGGTCAGTGCTAAATGAAACCATTGTTGATTTTCTTCCCCAGAAACTTATGTGGTATTTTCTAGCCTATGGAATCTGGCCAGAAGGGACAGTTTCTTGGTCAATTCAAAATTGGTGTTTCTGTGTCCTGCAACCAGTATGTGGTTGCAATAGGGTCTTACCATCTAGTTATGGTGGGTAACCAAGGGCAGTGGCAATAGCTGGTGTTTTGGGTACCTTTGGAGCCTCATAGACCAATAATTATTTGGAAAGTATTTCATGTCTGGCATTGAGACTTTCATTTAACCCATATCTTCTAGGAGGAACATTGTTCACTAATGTGGGATAGTTTTGCTCAAACTCCCTTTCAAAAATGTGTTTTGTTGGCTTGAAATCATTACAAGATTTTTTTATATACATCTTTGATTTTAATTAACCCACCTTAACCCTCCTTTCACCTACCATCCTGTCCTCAACCCTGCTTAAACCTTTATCACCCTGTATTCTACTGATATTTCATATCAAAGATGCTCTATTATCCTTTCAAATGTATATGAGTATATATGTATATACATAAGTATATATATGAGAGAATATATATTATATATATTATCAATAGATAGATAGATAGATAGATAGATAGATAGATAGATAGATAGATAGATAGATAGAGATTGCAGAATCATAGGTTCCCACATGGCTTCTTCATGCATAATTCATTTGGCTAAGCTTTCTCTTGGTCCCTCATTGGGATTCCCTATCCCATCGCACCTTTGTGAACACTTGTGCCCCCGCTACTGCGCCCATATGTGTTCATTTTACCAAATCTCTGCTATTCTCCCTTTCCAATCACATCCTTACCACCAAAGGCTTTTTATTAGTTTCCTAGCTTCTATACATACCCCATGTTAAATACACAAAAGATTTTATACTAAGACCCTCATGTGAGAGAGGACATGTGGGATTTTTCTTTCAAAGCCCAAGTGACCTCATGTGGTATATTATTTTCTAGTTTCATCCATTCACCTGCAAATTTTGTGATTTTGTGTTTTTAAAACAGATGAGTAATATTCCATTGTGTATATTTACCTAGTTTCCATTACCCATTTGTCAGTTGATGGACAGATAGATTGATTCCATTTTCCACTTATTGTGAACAGAGCAGCAATGAACATGGATGAGAAATTATCTCTGTAGTAAGATGCAAAGTCCTTTGGTTTATGCCCAGGAGTGAAATAGCTGGATCATATGGTAGACCTATCTCTAGTTTTTATTTGTTTTGGGGAAATTTCCAGACTCATTTCCAGAGTGGATGTACCAGTCTGCAGACTCACCAACGGTGTGATTTTCCAAATTCACATCATTGTTTGTTGTCATTTGTGTTGCTGATGACAGTCACTGTGACTGGAGTGAGATGGGATCTGAATGTAGTATTAATCTTCATTTCTCTGGTAGCTTCAGACGTTTAATATATTTTAAGCATTTACTACTATTTCACGTTTCTTCTTTTGAGAACTTTGTGTGAAGTTCACAGCCCATTTTAAAATTATGTTGTTTATTTCCTCGGTGTTCAGTTTTTTTAGTTCTTTGCACATTCTAGAAACTAGTCCTCTCTCAGATGCTGGCAAAGCCTGTTTCCCATTCTGCCAGCCACCTTTTGCTGGATCGACCATTCCCTTTTCTGTGCGGCTGAACAGAAGCATTTTAGCTCTACAAGGTCCCATTTGTCAACTGTTGGTTATATTTCCTGAGCAACTGGAGTCTCTTTAGACAGTCCTTGCCTGTGCCCATAAGTTGAGCTGTGCTCTATATTTCCCTCTAGCAGTTTCAGGGACTCGGGATGAAGTCCTTAATCCATTTGGAGCTCTGAACTTTGTGAAAGATGACAGGTAATGATCTAGTTTCACTTTTAAAATTCAGGTTTCCCAGCACCATTTGCTGAAGACATCATATTTTCTCCAGTGTATATTTTTGGTGCCCTTGCCAAAGGTCAGTTAACTATTTGCATGCAATTGTATCTGAATCATGTATACTATCCTACTGATCTAAGTGTCGGTTATGTCTCAGTATCCTGATGGTTTTATTAGCATGTTTCTGTAGTATAATTTGAAATAAAATATGGTCATACTACCTTCAGTAATCTATGGCAATACCTCCTTCAGCATTCTTTTTTGTTCTGACTGCTCTGGCTATCTTTGGTCTTTTGTGTCTCCATAGCAAATTTGAGATTATTTTATCTATGTCTGCAGAGAAAGGTCATGGTGTTTTGATTATGGTTGCATTGAATTTATTTATTACTTGTGGCAGTATGGCTATTTTCACAATAGTAATTCTGCCAACCAATGACCATAGGAGGTCTTTTCAGTTTCTGGCTTCTTCCTGAATTTCTTTCTTTGGGGTATTAGAGTTTTCATGGAAGAGGTCTTCTGTTTCTTTAGCTAGGCTTCTTCCAATAGTTTCATTGTTGCTATTGTTTGCTTGAGATTATTTGGGTGGCTATTGTGAATAGGATTGTTTCCTTTATTTCTTTTTTGACATGTTTGCCATTGGCAACTAAGAAAGCTAGAAAATTTTTGTGCATGATTCTTTTGTATCCCACCACTTTGCTGAAAGTATTTGTCAGTTTTAAGAGTATTTTTTTTTTTTTTGTGGAGTCTTTAGGATCTCTTGTGTTTAGAGTAAACATTCGCATGCAGGGATAATCTGACTTTTTTAATTTGTGTCCCTTTTATCTTTTTCTTTTGTCTTATTGCTCTGGCTAAGACTTCTAGCACTACAGTGAATAGGAGTGGAGAGAGTAGACACCCTTGACCTTTTTCTTGATTTTCGTGGGAACACTGAGTTTTCCTCTATTTAGCAGGATGTTTGTTGTATATAGCCATAAGATATTCTCCCTCCATCCATAGTCACTTTATGACTTTTACAATGAAGGGAGGGACTTTGTGAAAGGCTTTTTTTTTATTCTAATTAGGTGATTGTATGATTTCTAGATTTGAGTTTATTCATGTGATGGATAATCCAAATTAATAGATATAGGAATGAAAATGGGGACATTACAAAATACATTCATGAAATTTGGAAATGTTTAGGACATTTAAAAAAAACTCTGTTCCATTAAATTCAGAAATATAAAAGAAATGAATTTCTAGGTACATACAACATACTGAAACTAAAAATGGATGAAATAAATAGCATAAACATATTCACAATCAATAATGAGATTGAATCAATAAAATGTCTCCCAGCTTAAAAAAAAAGTCCAGGACTAAATGAATTCACTGCAGAATTCTAGCATAACTTCTAAGAAGAATTAATACTAATACTACTTAATTTAATCCATAATATAGAGAAAGAAGAAAACCTTTCACACTCCTTTTGTGAAACCAGCATTACCCTGATACCAAAACGAGGTAAAGACATCAAAATTTAAAAATTACAGATTAATCTCCATGCTGAGCATAGAAGCAAAATTTCTCAATATAATATTAGAAACTGAATCTAAGATATCAAAAATATCATTGATCACAACGTTGGCCTCACTCTGGAGATGCATGGATGGTTCAACATACATAGGAGGGAGCAATTAGAATCAAAGAAGATTACTCTTGTGCCAAGGATACAGAAGGAAACAGCACAGTATGTTATTTTAAGCAAAATGAAACCAATTATCAACAAAAGATACTATCTAGTGAAAAATATTGTTCAAGGATGAAGGCAAAAATCAAGACCTTCTCAGATAAAAGAGAATTAAGGAAATTTGTTACCAGTTGCTATATGTTAAACATGGCTAAAGACAAATTTATGTAGATAAAGAGTCATAAAAATGGATACCAAATAGGAAAAAAAGCAAATTTAAGCACAAAAATATCACTACTTATATTAAGAATAAATTGTTTATGGGTACAGAAATGGCTCAGTGGTTAAGAATAAATTATTTAAATACACAAAATGAAAGGTGGGAAGTGTGGCCCAAGTACTTGCTGTTGATAAGAAATTCATTTCATATATAATACAAAAGCAAGTTGAAAGTAAAACCATGGAAGAAAGTTATACTATATATACCACATAAACAATCAAAAGACTGGCTCGTTATGATGGTGCCATATAAAGTGATTCAGACCAAAGAAAACTACCAAAGACAAAAAGGAGTGTTATGTAATAAAGGGTCAACCTTTAGAAGGGGTAGCAATCCTAAAAGCGAAGCCACTAAATAGCACAACTGCAGACGACATGATGCAAAAGCTGATGGAATTAAAACCAAGAAGCCATGGACCCCAGCCACAGGTATACTTGGAGACCTCATCACTGACTGGACAGAGAATAAGGAAGGATACAGAAGGATGTGACAGTACTACCCACTCATAGGGTCTAATCAGCACTGATGGGCGTTCCACCAGCCACCAGCAGAATACATACCCATTTCAAGTACCAGAAAACATATATGAACCATAAGTGCATTTAACTGAATGAAAACACAGTAAGTCAAAATTTCGAAGGCAGCAGCTAAAGCAGAGCTGAAAGGAAGAATCAGAATGCCAGAACAGATGGCAGGAAACAGAAAAAGACTCAAACCAATGGTGTTACCTCAAGAAGTCAGAAAAAGAAAAGCAAAATAATTCTAAGATGAGTAGAATAAAAGGTAACAAAGAATGGAAATTTGTGGAATTAAAACCAGTCAACAGTGAAGAAAATTCAATAAAACAAACATTAGCTAGAAATATCACAAAACTGTGAATATTCCAGAAAGACTGACAACGAACACAGAAAATGAAAAATGACCCTGAATCAGAGCTCAACACTGCAGATACGAACACACTTATGAAGGGGTCTTAGGAGCAGCTTTCTTTTATATACCAATTTGACATCTTACACTAAATGAGGCAATTCCTTGGAAAGCACAAACAATCAGAACTTACCCAATACAAAACAGATGCTTGAATGGCCTTATAACTATCAAGGAAAATGAATTTTTACATTTGTAAGGAACACCTCAAGCAGTCTATATTGCTTGATGGTAAAAATATCCATTCTCTATAAATGAGTACATTTGTTTAAGATAACTCAAAAACGTCCAAAAGAGTTAATTTTTTTACATAGACACAGATTTTTTTTTTTGTTCTTTTGTTTTGTTTTGTTTTGCTATACAAAGAGGCAATGGAATTAAAGTAGCCAAAAGTGGTTAAGGAAAAGAGGAATAAATGGAAGGAATCACTCTGCCCTATTTCAAGACTCACTAAATAGCCATAGTAATCAATACTACAAGGTATTGGTGGAGAGATAGAAACAGATCAATGGGAACACAAACAGAAATTCCAGAGACAGACTCATGTAAGTATTGCCAGCTTTCTCCTCCTGCAGGTGCAAATGCAAATCAATAGGACAGTTCAGCTTTGTGAACAAACCACACTGGAGCATGGGGACCCACAGGCTGAGCAAACAAATACAACGACCCTCTACCTAAGTCCCACATCTTATAAGATTATCTAAGCTGGGATGTATATTAAACTATAAGACATGATGCTCATTTTTAAGATAGAAACGTGGAAAAATACGTGTAATACCCTCAAAGGGAAAGTAATATGGAGGGGAAGAAAACAACACGACAGAGAAAGAATTTAATTTCAGTATTAGTACTAAATAGTGAGGATATAGAGAAACTGGAACCCTCACACATTGTTGGGGTCGGGGGGAGTTTGGAATGTTACATCCACTCAGGAAATCATTTTGGCAATTTCTTTTTAAAAACAAAAATTAATGTATGCAAATGACATGTGACATAGCAATTATATTGGTGGGCATTTATCACAGAGAAATAAAGCCTTGTATTCATGTAAAAGCCGATACATGAAAGTTTACAGCAACCCTATTCCTAACACCCCACTTAGAATTGCCCAGATGTCTTTTAATGGGTAAATGGAAACAAGCTGTGATTTGTCCAGACTCTTGAACATTACAACGCTCAGTGATCACAATAAATTAGGTTTTTATACACAGTATGTGGACAGATCTTGAGAGAGTCACACTGAGTGATGAGAGGTCCTCACAAAACAGTACACGTTGTTTGAGTCTATTTAAGTAGCATTCTTTAAATACTAATTTTATAGAAATGGAGGACAGATTAGTGGTCACCCGAGGTGCAGGAGATGGTAGGACTGAAAAGTAAGTGGGTACAATAAGATCAAGATACAGGGTGGATTTTGGGGCTTGGAAGTGCTCTTTATTGTGACTATATCTATGCAGTACCCTGTTTGCAATATTAAATTGTAGTTTTGAAAGATGAAACTAATGGGAGAAATTATATGAAAGATATTACAGGATTTTCTTTATATAATTTTATAGACCTAAATAAATTTGTAATTGTTTCAAAATAAATGCTTAGTGGCAAAATTTGTGACAGAAGCCTCCACATAATTAAGAAAAAAATAAAAAACATGGCATCTTAAATTTAATTAACCAAATATCAGAGGATAGAAAGGAGTCAAGATGATGGGAGGTTAATCAGTGACAAGTTACAGGATAAAAAGAATGGACGATGGTTTTACTTTCAAGTGTTTGCTAATTGTATGTAAAAACTGTAAGTCCTACTGGTCAGGGGGCGATGTTTATGCATGAAGTGTCTAGGTGTTATCCTCAACCAATCCAGAAACAACAAGTACTCCTTAGTCTTGCCTTCCATCCCAGAACTTTTTCCATGCCCCTCATCCAGCCAACCCTCTAATCCATAACTCGAACAGGCTCAGCACATGTTCTCCCCAAAGCTTATGAAAGCACTCTTAGCTCTTGGTTCAGCTAATATTTTTTAGCTGTTGCCTAGCCCTGTTTCTTATTCTGGATAGCTGTAAACCCTTTATTTCAGAGGCCCCTATGCCTCAGGAGTTTAGGCTTAGAAACATCATTAAGCTCAGAACAAATGGTTTCAGGACAGCCAGTCCCTTCAGGACAAAAATAAACATGGGTCTATTTGGAGCCCAGCCTCTTGGAGGCCTAATCCTGTAGTACCCAGCTGATCACAGTGCTTCTCTCTTCCTTGCCTAGAGACAAGAGAGAGCATCAAGCTTGGCTTAGAGAGGCCATCTGGAATTTGAAGAGTCAATGCCTTGCTGTCTAGGCTGTTTCAGAACCTTGATGGAGGGGAGGCCATGGCTTCAGAAGATTGAAGAAGTGGTCAAAGAAATTTTCTTTGAGATGGTGACAAGTATTTGTACAGTGACAGGATGTCTAAAATCAAGTTCCAGTAAAAGTGTCTAAGATGGGTTTTATGGACTAACTAAGAAATGTCCTCCACAAGCCCATGTGTTGAGAGCCAAGTCCAGGCTGCTGGTACCATTTTGAAAGGCTGCAGGAAACTTTGAGGTAGGGCTTAGATGAAAGGAATAGGCCACTAGGGGCAGGCCTTTTGGAATATGCTATCCCTGGTCTCTTTCTCTCCACACCTCCACCCTCCCATCTCTCCTGATTCCTGATTGGCTACGAAGTAAATAACTCCCCTTTACCACACGTTCCTGCTGCCATGTTGTTACACCAAGCTCATGGAGCCATGTGACATTGAGCTTTAAACCCTTTGCAACCTTAAGCCAAAGTAAATAATTCTTCTCCTTGTTATTTTTCACAACTCACCACAGTGATTTCCTAGATGCTCAAGGAGGTGCAACTGTTCTGTTGTGGAGGTGATTAAACAAGGAGCCCAGTGAGTGCTCTTGACGAGGAGTGTAGAGCAGAGTACGAAGGGAAAGGCATTACTACCATGAGCAGTGGCAGAGGCTAACAGCCACAATGAGCTCTGAAAACAGCCCAAACGAGGGCTATAGCCACTAGAATCTCAAGGAATCCTCTCTATGCAAAGAGAAATAATGATTCAGGGAAAGGGGAAGTTTGGTATCTTTGTAATCACAGTAGCATCTGCTGGAGGCTGAAATCATAGCAAACACAGACAGGTGAGGTCTCCATTTCCAAACTGTAGAGTCGGCTGGTTCTGCTGGCTGTGTGCTTCCTTGAGTGTGAGTAGAGTAGCCCCTACTCCTCCAAGAGTGGGGCCTATGACTTCAGGACAGGGCAAACCTAAAGATATGGACTATGGATGCTAGCTGCCTGGTCCAGAGTGGGATGATGAGGCTGCCAGGCCTTCCCCAGCCAGGTCACTCAATCGCCACAGCCTGGATTCAATCCAGATCATTTAATCACTGGAAATCACATAAGCAGACACTGCTGGAGGAATATGTTACTAAGACTGAAGATGAAAACGAGTAAAGCAGGTCTTGGGGAAAGGCTCCAGCACCACAGAGGCTCTCAGCCCTCAGCACAGCTTTACAATGAAGGCATTGGTGCTGTTTATGACCTCGGCCAAGACCTCACAGTGAACTCATGATACACGTGAGAGAAGAATCATAGCCACAGTTTTGAAACCAAGGCCAGTGAAAACCCCAGAAAAGATAAGTTTGCCTGTTTCTAAGCAGAAAAATATAAAAAGGCTTCAAGTGTCTGAAAAGGGAGGACTCTAACACTAGGAATTGTTTTGCCTAGATGATGGAGGAGTGGAGGATCAACACGGCAACCCATATAGGCAACAAGAAGAAGTTGTTGTCCAGTCTGAAAGAGAGAGAATGAGAGTAAGAAGGAGAGAGGCAGAGAGAGACAGAAAGACTGTGGTACTAAAGACTCTTGGCAGGTCTTTCTCTTTCCAAAGGGCCAAAGCAAGGTGGATGCACAGCCTTTGCCCAGAAACCATCTGAATCTAGTAGAAGGACAGGGCCTGAATTTTCTCCTTGCTACCCACTGGCATGCTGCTTTGTGCCTTGGCCAAATCCAGTAAGAGTCTGGTTGTCATACAAGCCACTGCACATGAAAAATCTCTGTCATAATACAGTGCAGAGAAAGGAAGCCCAAGAAATCAACATGAAGGCAAAAAAGCCCAGAGTCAGCTGCTCCGTTCATTGATGGTGGACTTTTGATTGTAGATTGTTCATAGATGTGCTGGCCAATCGGCAACACGACTCAATAGCAGAATTCTTTCAGTCAAGTGCCCGGTGATAGAACACCATCAGCCCCAGGTTGCAGCCAGAAAGAACAGCAAGGGTAAGTCTAAGGAAGCTCAATTGACTTGCCTACAGGTTGTGCTCCCTGTGGGCTGAGCCACTCCCTGACCTAGAAAAGCTGGATTCCAAAGTTGATGGCTTTCATCTCGGGAAAAGAAAACAAAAAAGCCACAGGCATTCTCCCAACAGGATAAATGTATTAAAACACTAGTTTTCAAGAGAATAGATACTAATGTGTTCATGGCCAAGAACGATCAGTCTCTGAGGCTTTCCCCCATTTTTACTAAGGTACAATTTGCGTACATTAAATCCAATACATTAAATCCAACATGTTTCCAGGAGTTTTGACAAACATTCCGTCAGGTAACAAACACCGTGAAAGAGATTCCAAACTTCATCACTCTCACAACTTCTTTTGTGCTTCTTTAGAACCAGCCCCTCACCCCAACCATGGCCAGGACTCATCTATGTACTGTTTCCAAAGTTTGGCCCATCACCAGATAGCTTATAAATGGACTCATTTAAGCTTGGTTCTCCTCACAGCAAGCATAATCCATAAATTTATAGAGAGGTGTTTGGGGATGCATGTTGCCTACTAGGCATGTATTTGAGCAGTAACTCATACTCTTTAGAAGTGTTTGTCTGGCTATGTTTTAAGGTCTAATGGTACACTTTTCTTGTGCAGTTTATTTTTAGATTATTTTCTTTTTGATTATGTGTATGTGAATGTGTTTGGGTGTGGTTGGATGTACATGAGTGCAGGTGTCTGTGGAAGCCAGAAGAGAATCCAATGGAGTGGGAGTGAAAGCAGATTGTGAGCCCTTTTGTGGGTGCTGGGAACCGAACTCAGGGTGTTTGCAAGAGAAACAAGTACTGTTAATCTCTCCAGAACCAGTGTCTTCCTCTTGTTTTGGGGGATAATAGTAGTGTCCATCTGCTGAGCTTGCTGTGAGGATACGTAAGTTCATATGCAATTGTGATGTAGCTCAGTAGCAGAACCCTGTCTCATATATGAGGACCTCCAGGTTTGATTCCCACTACATTAGAAAACAAGATAAAATTAAACAAAATATTGAAGGGCTTAGAACTTAAGCCAATATTACTATGATGATTATAATTGCAACTATTTTGACTGGTGTTTTCACTCTATAACTGATCAGAACACCACCAGGACCTGCCAACATGGGTGGACTACTTATAAGTGCCACTTTGGAGATCTGACTCCATTATTCTGAGTCTTTGCTCACTGATATTGTGGGTATCTAAGGTTCTCTCTCTTTTCAGCACCTTTGGCTTCTGCTGGCACCTAGTAACTGAGTTTTGTACATCCATTTCTCATATTTCTGAAGGGCTCTAACATCAGGAACATGGATCCAGTTCTGATTAAGCAGAGTTCTTTGTCTTTGACCATGGTGATTGGTTGAAGCTGGACTCATGACTCAGGCCTAACTAATACGGGTCGTCCTTGGAATGTTACCAGAGCTACCAGGAATATGATACTTTGTTCTCTTTTCCTTGAACTACTAAGTTTTGAACCTGGATTTTGCAGTAGATTTTTTTCTTGCAAAAAAAAAAAAATGGCCCCACTAGTGAATTAAAATCCAAATGGAGGAAAGCACACTTGGAATGAGAGAGGGAGCTGTTACAAAATTAGCAACAGGCGCAGCTGAGAGGACCTGTGTCCTAACCATGTAAACAAACACGTGGTTTTTGTATTTGTTTCGCCTATACCAGCTTAAATTAGATGCATTTAGCCATAACCACAAGATTCCTGACTTATGAGTCTTATTAGGATTGTGGGTAATAAACCCAAATTGTGGAGTGTAAATGGATAACATCAGTGAAACCCTAATACATTGTATAAGTCTTATTAAGTTATAAGTGTTTGAAGTCATGGAGGCATACTTAAATCATACCCTAAACCATCTGAGCCATCCTGAAGCCACTTAGTGGGTAAGCATACCTCATATGCTTATACCATGTACCTCAGTCTTCCCACAGCAACTAGCTAAACTGCAATTACAATCAATATTTTTTTTTTGCTATAAAGAAGCATCTGTATCTGTTACCTCTTTGCAGGGCATTAAGATATGTGTGCAATATGAACAAATGCAGCAGAAAGTATGCTTAGCTCATGTCACAGTACCACAGCTAAGACTACAGTGAGCCACGCAGCTATGGTATTCTCTGAATTTCAGCTTTTCTAGACTTAGTGGAACAGAGTGATCAATAACTTTTTTTTTTTAACTTCAAGATTACTCTTTGGTTAAAAGAGAAAAATGTGTGGGGACTTTGAAGATTGGTTCAGTCTTATATGTGAGTTAGTTTTAAGTATTAGTATCTAATCACAGTGGTTTGTGTATGTGTCCCTCAAAATTTCAGGATGTTTCTATCAGAAGACACGGCAGGTCCTGTTTGAGATGAGCCCTATTGAGAGGTCTTCATATCAATGGAAGTGTGCCCTCAAAGGCGGGTCTGGAAACCCAGTCTCCCTATTCCCGCCCTCCTCTTCTCTGTTTGTGGTTTTTCAAGACAGGATTTCTCTGTGTAACTGCCTGGGCTTGTTCTGGGACTCCTTATGTAGACCAGGCTGGCCTCAAACTTCCAGAGATCCTCTTGCCTCCCAAGTGCTGAGATTAAAGGCATTCACCATCATGCCTAGCTCCCCTCTTTCCCTTTCTTCTTTGGTTCATGATATTAATTGTTTGACTGGGTCATGAGTTCTCAGCTTGATGTGCTGCCTCATCAGAGGCACATGACAATAGGCTACTCTGAACGTGGGCTGAAACCTCCCAAACCAGGAGCCTTTCTTTTAAAATGTAATTATCTGAAACTTATTGTAGTAACAGGAATCTCACTAACAAAATTTTATCATATAAATGTGCATTCATTTTCATTAGAATGACATCATTTCCTTATTCTTCATGATGAATAAAGCTCCATTGTGTATACAGGCCATCATTTCATTTATCCATCAATTTGGTATTAGATGCCTAAACTTATTTGTAATTGGCTATTATAATAATAGTGCAGTCAACATGGATGTGAAGATCTAACAAGAACTTTGTAGCCTCCTCTATTGAGAGATGTAATGCTACTTTTCCTTGAATTTGGGCTACCCTTTTGGCTTGCTCTAGCTAACAGAATTTAGCAGAAGTAGAGTATTTTAGTTCTGAGCCAAGACCTGGAGAGTGTAGCTGAAGTTTTCCTGTGTCCCACCTGGCCCTGCAGTTGCTTGGACCCAAGTAAACACACAGAGGCTTATATTAATTAAAACTGCTTGGCCATTAGCTCAGGCCTACCACTGACTAGCTCTTACATTTAAACTAACCCCTAATTCTTATTTATGTTTAGCCATGTGGCTAGGTACCTTTTCTCAGTTATGCCTTCACATTTTGCTTTCTCTATGTCTGTTTGGTGACTCCTGACTCAGCCTTCCTGTTCCCAGAATTCTCCTCTCTGCATATCCTGCCTATACTATACTTTCTGCTTGGCTACTGACCAATCAGCATTTTATTTATTAATCAAATCAGAGCAATACACATTCACAGCATACAGAAAGACATCCCCAGCAGGAGAGGGGATGCAGTTCTCTTCCTGTCTTGGGCTCAGGCAGACACCTTTCAATGGTCTAGGCTCACTGGAGGACAAAAGCCCATTAGAGATTAACTGTGTATACTGACCTCACCCCAGGCCAGTAATCTCCCAGGGGCTTGCCCTAGTACTGAACTGATCTTTACCATGACCCAGTGAGACCCAGAAAGCTACTGTGTGGAGTTCAAGCTATTTTACCATTCTACAGTGTGATGAGCTGAATGGAAGATTATGTTTTATGTTGCTATGTTTGTTATGACACTATATTATGTTTGAGAAAGTTTGGTATCCAGTGAAAGCAGAAGAATGCATGCCACAGAGGCAGCAAGTTGTGGTCATATTGATCATATTATGTCACTTTCCAAGGACGATTGTCTGAGTGTCAGCTCAGTCATTTATTCTCGTGTGACCTTGGGTAAGTCATTCATGTTGTCTTTCACCATCTTTAAATTAGGATTAATAGTCTAATATACTTCACATGATTTTGAAGATTCAACAAGACAAAATCAATGCCTGGAACCAGTAGGGTGGGCCTGGTGGAGGTGATGACCTTGGGGCTTCCTTGCAAAGTTGAGTGTTTATAGGGACTGTGCAGATGCAGGCTATTAGTGTTGTCATTATGCACAGAGCAGACACTTAATCGATAATGATGACAGTATTGGAATAAAATTCCTCAGACATGAATGTGAAAAGGCAGGATGCTGCAGGCCATGTGCGTAGCATTGAAAGCTGTTTTCTTCTAGGCATTAGAGAAAAATGATGAACGAGACAATGACAACCATCCCAACCTGGACACAAACACACATGTGCTTCTTGAAACCCACTGTGTTCAGAGACTATCTAAGAGGCAAAAGTTTGTGAAGGTGGTCAGGGACATTCCTGACTCTCTGCCTCAGTCCTAGAGAGCCAGGACTGAGAATTTCCCAGGGCAGATATAAATTGAGGAAGTGAGAAATAAAATAATTCTTTTCAGAGTCAAGCCTGGACACCACCAGCACCCAGCCGCTAACAAAGCAGAGCCTTTGCAGGGCTGTAGTTGATGGTGCCACCTGTGTTGATGTGGTCCTAATGAGTCAGCCATCTAGGAAACTGAGAGGACTCCATCCCCTAGAACCCATCAGTGCCTAGCTATTGCCAGGCCATGTCTTTCTGTGCATCTTGTTAGTCCAGTCCTTGCAAACGTTTCTGCCACAATGAAGTCCCTTAGGCTAGGCTGCTTGTAAACACAGGTTCTCATTGATCACCCGCCATTCTGAAACCTGGATGTCCACTCTCAGGACCCCAGTGATGGCTGGAGTGAGGGCCTTTCTCCAAACTGAAGACTGCCCAATTCTCTGTACTCTCACATAGTGGAAAGGGTGAACAGTAATCCCAACTGGGAGGGCTCTACCCTCATGACTCAGTTATTTCCCCCAAACTACACTTCTTATTATCATCACTAAGGGGATGGGAGTTAAGCATTTCTTTCTATTTTTTTCAATATATTTTTTAAAATGTTATGCCTGTGTTTGCCTGCATGTATGTATGTGCTCTATATATGTGCCTGGTGCCCACTGAGGCCAGAAGAGGATGTCAGATCCCCCAGAACTAGAGTTATAAAAGGCTATGAGCAGCCATCTGAGTGCTGGGCACCAAACCCAGGTGCTCTGCAAGAACAGGAAGGACACTTTATCTCCAAGTCATCACTCCAACCCCTCCAAATCTGATTTTTTGTTTTGTTGTTGATTTTCAAGACAAGGTTTCTCTGTGTAGTCCTGGCTGTCTTAGAACACACTCTGTAGTCCAGGCTGGCCTTGAACTCAGAACTTAGAGAACTTCCTGCCTTTGCCTTCTAACTGCTGGGGTTAAAGGCATGTGCCACCATCACTCTGACCAAATCTGAATTTTAATAGGACAAAAATTATTCAGTCCTTAAGTGTTGAGGAATTCACAGACTCTGAAATGAGCTCAGAACCCATGTTTTGACCTTCCTTCCCTATCAGAATAAAATCAGACTCAAAAATGACCATATGGGCCGGGCGGTGGTGGCGCACACCTTTAATCCCAGCACTTGGGAGGCAGAGGCAGGCGGATCTCTGTGAGTTCGAGGCCAGCCTGGTCTCCAAAGCGAGTTCCAGGAAAGGCGCAAAGCTACACAGAGAAACCCTGTCTCGAAAAACCAAAAAAAAAAAAAAAAAACCAAACAAACAAAAAAAAATGACCATATGGGTCTAAGGACATCTAGTCCTCCCCAGAGTAAGAGTAAACTGTCCCCTCCTTCAACAACAGCCCTTAAATACTAAGCGTATGTAAAAGAAAAATCACCACATCTGTGGGGTAGGATAGTGTCTCTGATCAATGTCTGTGAATAAAGTATCAGAGTTTCCTGTAGATCGTGGTCAGTATACAGGACAAGCAGAACCAATGTCTGTGGAACTGAAGACATTACCCTAACAGGATGCATGCAACACTACTCGTGGAATTCACAGACTCTGAAATGAGCTCAGCTGGAAGATAACGTTCTTCAAAAACATGTGAATGTAGTGGGATCCTAGACAGTATCTTATTCATCCAATGTGATAAATAAGTAATGGAGTCTTCAAATTCTGCCCTGTGTGGGAGTAACAAAAGAGTGCTGACGAGAAATACCACACAGGTGGATGTCATCAATACCACCACCAGTCAAAAAGAGCTTAAAGCCTTCAAAAGGACAGCTTTGTATGGTGAGCTCTTAATAAAGAATTGAAGAATGAGTAAATAGTTGGTTATTGATTATGATAGTTGAGGAATGACAAGGATATGTTGGAATCATGAAAAGAATGGTCCAAAGAAAGACTGTATACTGAAGAAAAAAGAGGGCTCAAGAGCTGTATGGAAGTTTTCTTTGAAGTAAAGGTTGGAGGGTCTTCACTGAGGAACTGAATAGAGAGGGAATGAGATAATGTTGGGGTTCCCAAGTTGTGACAATGCTGTAAAGACTGAATGTAGTTTCCTAAGAAGAGTTGAGGAAAGTTGAATCTTATTGGTTACTTTCTGTAAGATCTTGTGGTGTTCATAATAAGAAAAATCAAACACTCAAAATGACCCAAGTTTTAGCAATGATTAGAATGCAGGGTGGGGGTGTCCAAGGCATGATGAAACCTACAAAACTGTAAAAGAATTTGAGAATTGCTTACCGAGCAATGTAGGAAGGACAATGGGGATAAACAGGCACAATCTAGAGACTGACCATCTAGTAGCTATTAATGGAACAGTGAAAAGAAGGTTTCAAATAATACATATGTGTTTATAGGCAGGGAAATCAAAATTCACAAGTCTAAAGAAGAAATTCTAACGAGTCAGTACTGATGATTGCTCACTACAAACTAAAACAAGTATTCAGTACAATAGCACTAAGAATGAAAATGATGAAGATCATACCAATAGCAATGATGGTCATGGTGAATGGTGCTGGTTGCTGGCACTAGTTGGTAGTGGTGATATGACTGATGGTAGTGATAAAGGATGATGGTAGTTATGGTAAGTAATGATGCAGATAGTGGTAGCAACTATGGTGATGATGGTGGTGATCACAGTAGTGATGGTAATGACATGACTGTGATAGTGGTGGGGGTGGTGTGGTAAAGATGATGGTGATGATGGTGATGGTCATGGTGGTGATGTTTCTCTGTGAGTCTGCTATTCCTGGTGACTGAGAAGACAAATCCCCAACCATTTTTCACTCCTGTACCCCTTGTGCTTCTCACTTCTGCGATAACCTTTCCTGCCCTGTGTTATTGTGTGTCTGGGTGTATCCTTTGCTCACATCTCTTTATCTGTACTGCCACCTCCTAGTCTAACACACTACTATTCCTCAACTAAGCTACAGCCACTATTTTCCAGCTTATCTCTCTGCTTCTAAACCTGATTCAAATCTATTCTTCAGAAGCCAGAAGGATTATTCAAAGGTGTAAATCACATCTTGTTATTCATGAGCCCCAAACCTTTCATCTAGGAAAACAACAACAACAATAACAAAAAAAATCCACAAAATTACTGTATAAGGCAGCCTGCCAAGCTTTATGTGTAGTTCTCACTCAGTCTGCAACCTTGTTGATGCTACTTGGTCCTCTGACCCCCAAGCCCAGTTACTCAGTTGTCTCTTCAGATCTCTGAACAGTCTCGGCTGTTATAAGTCTAAATATCCATCCGAACGTGGTAAACCACATGGCCCCTGCATGTATTTGTGTGCATGTGTGGATGTGTGTGTATGAATGTGTGTTGGATAAGTGAACAAAGTGAATGCTCTTTCCTCTATATCATAAGCATCTTCCATAGGCATCCCTATTACAGAATTTCTGACCATAGGTTGTAATTTCATCTTTTTTTCTGTCTGTTTTTCCCATCATAACACGAAGCTGGGACCACATGGGATTCACTTCTACTTTCCCAGAAGTGAAGACAGCATCAGCAAGCTGACATGTCTCTAGGCCATTGTAACTGTGGAATCAATTGCCCATGAGGTCAGAGTGTCATGTGAAGGACCAGGTGTGTCCTGGTTAAGCAGAACAACAGAGCACCAGGAAACTGGAAGTGGGGGCCACGTGATAATGAAATGAATCTTAAAGATGGAGGACAGACCCACGTGTGTTTACCCCAGGATGGTCTATATCCTGTGCCTTCTTTGAAAACATCTTGTGTATATTCCAGGTTGTTTGAAACTTTCTGTTCCATATTTTCTCTCTGAATTCAAAGGACAAGTAGAGAAATGACATTTTCTTTGGCAAGATCAATTTGAAGTTCTCAGCAGGAGCTCACATTAATCACCTTCTAAGAGGCTGCCCAGAAAGACCATTGTCACAGGCAAAGGGGCCAGGAACTCCATTGATTCCCTCCTCACCATGTATGAATAGGTTTTCTTTATCTAGCTAAAGAGGTGGATTGTCACATGTCCCTGTATTCAGCCCCTAGTACTTTGAACTGCCTATGGCTTCTTTGACCCAGAACAACAAAAGCATGCAAATTCTGTCTGCTGTCTCTGGGAATAGATAAAGCCAAGGTCACACATTCATGTTCCCATATGGGCCAATTAATGTTTCTTCTATTCAATGAACCAAAGCAGCGCTCATGACCGAGTCTTCACTGTGATGTAGGCTTGTGATAATCATAGAGAAGGAAGAGATGAATGGCATGGTCTTTCCCTTGGAGGATGTAAAGATACATCAGGGAGAAAGAGATGAATAAACTGTCATGGTAGAACAGTGTTAAAGGTGAAGATGGAAGACAGACAAAAGAATTTGGAATGACAAAAAAAAAATGGTGACTGTGATTGGTGATGCTGGCAAAGCTTTACCAAGGAAAATGTCATTTATGTTGGGTGAAAAGGGATGGGGTGTGGGAGTCTTTCTAAATAGCCAGAAGAGAAGGAACCTGCAGAGAAAGAGAATATTCTTTATGCTGTTAGTGGGCAAAAGGAGACTGGCCCTCCTGGTCTCATCTCTTCCTTTGCTACAGTCAGTTACATGACATTCAGAGGCTCTGTGGCACCCCAAGAATCTGGTGAGAAAACAGGTTACTGTGTGCAAGACTTGGCCCTTGTGCTTTGTGGACTAATAAGGGAGCTGAGTATCCTTTATCTGAAATGCCTGGGACCAGGACTGCTATCACACATAGTTTTGCACTGTATACTACATATTATATAGAATATCTTGATTGTGAGGCTCAAGTTTATATTCAAAATTAATTTGTGTTTTATATATATGTGGCAATTTCATACACTATTTTAAAATCGTTTTGTGCATGAGTGAAAGTTTGGCGGTAAGGAATTATCTACTTGTATAGTCTGTAGATGCTATAAAAGTTTGAGATTTTGGAGCATTTCAGATCTGGGGTTTGAGAGTAGGGATGCACACATGTAGTGCCAGCATCAAAGAGTAAAGCAAGATCCTTCACAGTTGGTCCACCATCTTCTACCTCAGTCATCTACCCCAACACTGTCTGTAGCTACAAAAAACCAAGTGAATAGGCTGGCTTAAACCAAGCAGCTTTGAATATGTGCTGGTTGAGTTTTGTTAACTTGACATAAACCTATACATATCCAGAAAGGGAATATTAATTGAGAAAATGCCTCCATAAGATTGGCCTGTAGGCAAGTCTGTGGGTTATTGTTGATTAATGGATGACTGATGGAAGGGTCCTGCTGATTATAAGAAGTGCTTTTTCTAGGCAGCTGGTTCTGGGTGGTATAAGAAAGCAGCCTGAACAAGCCATGAGGAGTAAGTCAATAAGCAGCAGTTTGCTGTGACTACTGCTTCAACTCCTGCCTCCAAGTTCCTGCCCCGACCTCCCTTGGTGATAAAATGTGATGTGAAAAGTGTAAACTGAAATAAACCATTTCCTCCCTAAGTTGCTTTTGGTTATGATGTTTTATCACAGCAATTGGAAACCTAATTAAGACAGAAATTGATACTGGATCATGGAGCATTGCTGTGACAGACTTGACCATGTGTTTGCGGGAGTGGCATTTTCACTTTGGTCCAGAAAAGCCACTGAGTGCTCAGTGCTGAGTGAACTGTTTTTGGGAAGCTTGGAGGATAAGAATGTTGAGACTGATACAGATGATGAAGGCCTGAGTTGTGGAGATTCACAAGGAAGCAAAATTCTACTGGCCATTTGTGTGATAGTTTATATTAAGAATATGTGGTTCTGGTCATCTAGCTTGAAGAACTGGCTGTGATTAACAAGATTCCAGAAACACTAAAATGAAACCTTTGCTTGCTTGAGACAGTTGGTGCTGGTCAGGTGAGGCTGAAGAGTCAGCTGTGATGAAGAAATCAGAATCACTGGGGATCATAAACTGGAGTTATCTCCTTAACATCAGCACATAGACGCTGTGGTGCAGAGGGGCCAGAGGCTGCATTTCATGCTGGCAGGAGAACGTGGTAATGTGTAAGAGTCTCCTAGGTGGAACTGGTTTTGAAAACACGAAAGGTTCATGAAGAGCCGCTGAGCCTTGGCACTGTAAAAGGCTGGAAGAAGCCATTGGTGAAGGTGCAGGCTCCATTGTAGCAGAAGCCCAGGTTTGAAGGGGTCATAGAGAGAAGTTGAGGCTTGGCACCCACGTAGTCAGACACCCTGAAGAGAACCCAGGTGAAGCTATTGGTGAAGGTAGAGTGCAGTTGCAGAGAGTCCAATGTATGGGAAATACCAGTATCCTGGGATAACAAACAAGGACAGCACCAAGTGTGGAGTGGAGCCTGCCTGAGTGTGTAGACATGCTGTGTGTGTTGTTGATGGCAGAGCTGGAGAAATGGAGCCATCTGGAGCCCAGAAGAGCTTGTGTAGGTCCCAGATGACAAGCAGAAAATTTTTACTATTGAATTTGGTTTCGCTTTGATTTGATTATGACTATACCCTAATTCTTCCCTCTGAGAGTTAGAAAATATGTAACAATTTTTTTTTTATTTTACAAGAACCCACAGTTAAGAGATTGCGGCTATTTTAGAGAGAAGTTTTAAAGATACTAAATTTTTAAGGTGTTTGAATTTTTCAAGACTGTGGGACTTTTAAAAATTATAATGTTTTATATTATGGTATTGATAGTAATATGAGATCTTGGAGATGAGTAAGAAAGGAAAGGTTATGGCTTAATAAGTAATGTCTTTGAGTGTCTAATTGACAAGTCGTCAACTGTGTTGTTTGGTTTTTGTTAATTTGATACAAGCCTAGACATATCTGGAAAGAAGGGATGTTAATTGAGAAAATGTCTCTATAAGAATTACCTGTAGGCAAGTCTGTTGGGTATCATCAGGATTAATAGCTGATGTGGGAGGGCCAGCTCACTGTGGGTGGCACTTTCTCTGGGTTGGTAGTCCTGGGTGATATAAGCAGGCTGAGCAAGCTAAGAGGAGCAAGCCCTAAGCAGCACTCCCCCAGGATCTCTGCTTCAGCTCCTGCCTCCAAGTTCCTGCCCTACTTGAGTTCCTGCCCTGACTTCCCTCCATGATGGATTGTGCTGTGGAAGTGTAAGCTGAAATAAACCCTTTCCTTCCCAGGTTGCTTCTGGTCATGGTGTTTTATCACAGTAATAGAGACCCTAGCTAAGATAGAACACTTTGTTGAAAATCAGACTACATTATTTTATGATCAGGCCTCCCATTCTCTCAACCTAAATGATTATTCAGCAAAGTGTAGTGTACCCTAAGATAAAGGATGGGAAAATACCGTCTAAAACTAAAACCATCTGTCTGGGAGTGGAGAATGTTGTTTGACTGTGTATGTGAGCTTGGCCTCCTAGTTAGATGCTTCATAATCAGTGCCTAAATACCTTCAACCTTCCTTTATAGCTATATGATCTGATTGCCACTAACCCAAATTAAGAGGTACTGAAAATGAAATATACACAATAAATTTTGAATTTTTGTTATACAACCTATAAAATATACTAATAATTATTATATTGATTTTGTGTTAAAATGATAACACTGATACGTTGGGCTAAAAAAATACACTATTAAAGTCAATGTTTATTTATTGTACCAATACTGGTATATTTGACTCACCAAATAACTCCTGAAAATTTTAACATTGATGATGTGGCCTGTGTTGTATTTCCACCAGCTGGTACTGTCTGTAGGATTAAAGATATGCTTCTCTAAGCTGCTAAATTTGTGATAATTTCTACAATGATAGGAAATTACCATGTGACCTATGCCTTTTTGTTTACCACCTGACATGAACAAGCTTTCATGAAAGTATGGGCTCTATTATCCAGTCACTTAACCTTAAGCAGATCCTTGTGGCTTCCTTAATCAATGGAACACCATTGTACACCTTGCTGTTTGCCTCTGAAAGCCTTGGAACACACCCCTGTTGGAAGTAGGCCCCCAGCTGACAGGCAGTACCTGCGGCCACCCTTGTGATCAAATGTGACAAGTCTATGATTGCTAGGCCCAACCTGGCTCTTCCAGATGAGGACCAAGATGACACAGTGTCAAGACCAGCCACCCCTGCTGTGTCTCATCATCCCTCATCTCGTCAGTGTCGTACCAGGACTTGAAATGCAGCCTGTGTGATGTCCCGGGGTAGTTGGTAAACCACCAATGTAGCACAAGAAAAGTCACCTAGATTATTTCCTCCACAATTTAAATGCCCAGCAAACTAAAACAGTAAGTCTTTAGAATTACAGGTCCTAGATGCCTCTCACATCATATATATTTGATATAATATTCATCTCACAAGGTTTCTGGGCTCCCCTCAAGTCCTGGAAAGTCAAGGGTGTATCTTGGCTCCCATTCTCTTCCAGTCAAAAGACCACATCTTAGCATTTCTACTTTGGATAATTTTCTTCCACTCTGCCTCAGGCTTGGTATCAACACCTTCACTTGTCTTATCAGCACACTCACACAGTGTTTTACCCATCCATCTGTCTAGACACCTCAGAGGTTCAAACTTCCATGAGGTGTTTAGGGCAAATTTCTTAACATTTTTCTGTTTATGACTCCTTTCTACTAGTGAAATTTGTGCACAACCCTGGGTATTTAGGTATATGAAACAGATATACAAATCAAATCAAACACCTACTCATAATAAAGCATGACAAAAGTTACTTAAAACAATTTTTGATGTATATAAAATATCATTTATTAAAAATGAAATCAAACTTGCACACTAATGAGATGGATGATTCTGTTTATTTTTACATAGATAATTAAATCAGATAAATAACTGATATTGGAGACACAGACCATCTTTACTATTCTGAGTTGATCAGTATTTTGATTCTGGAATTGTCATTGCTGAGAAAGCCACTTCATAGAAACGCATAGTGAAAATGGCAAGAGTCGTTTAAGGCTATTTTAGAAACTCTTGGCAATTCTGTTCCATCCTAAGACCAAATCCACTTAATAGTGTTTCACGAAACCAGTCACAAACTCAAGCGGCAATTTTTAAATTCAAACATTCTAACACAATACAATCCAAAGATGCACTGATTTGACACTGACATACTAGAGAATGATGAGAGAAAATACTCCAAGCCCTTGTTTTCCATAACTAAACCATCCTGCTTCTGTAAGAGCAGGCACCCTTGCAGGCACAGTGGAAACTTCACATTTTATTATGCACCACAGTTGCAGTTTGAGCTTAGGGGATTCTAGCAGCCTTCATTGGTATTGTGTGGCATGATGACATGCAGGGCAAAGTGTGCATGCCCTTTGTTCAGAGACAGGGCTGCAGTGATGCACCGTGGATGAGCACTGCCAGAAACACTTTATATTCATGACCTGTCTGATTATTGAAATAAATTTTTGGTCACTGCTGTCTCAGAAATCTTTTACTGTTGCGAATTTTTTGGGATCCCCACATTCAGTTACGTGACCCTTGATGGGGAGTATCAGAATAGACCTTGAACGAAGTCATACTCTCACCAAGGAATATTACATTCTCCTAAGGCTTCCTGACATCCCCCAGCCCATGCTGAAATTCCAGCTCTTCCGCCCTCACTGTCGTTGCCTATCTCAATGACTCGGTATCACTCACGTCCTCATAGTCTAAAGATAAAACGGCCGTGTCTGGACAAACACTTGCAGGGATTGAAGACTACAGGCCCGTGGGCAGCCCCCTGAAGCTGTATTTAACCTGCCGTTCTCTAACCCCCGCCCACGTATATTCCCAAGTATTCCCTTCCCTCTAGGCAGACTCCTTCACTTCCCACAGGAGAGAGGGTGCCCCTTGATGTGTGTGTTAGTAAACACAGTCTCTTCTAGGGAGCTTAGACTCTGGTCCTTTTCCTGCTTTCTGTCTCTGTGTTGTCTCAGAAATCTAATACCTGGTGCCAAGACCACACACACACACACAGACACGCACACACACACACACGCACGCACGCACGCACACACGCAGACTTCCCTTGCTCTCATCTGCTTGCTGCCCTGAGCCCCGAGTAGGCCTGGCAGGACCATCTGTCTGTCTCAGGAAGTCATTTCTTTCACTCTTCATTTTCATCCTTTTCTCCTCTCCCCTAGTTTCGTTCTGACAGAGTCTGACCTCTAGGTGGGAGACCACTCTCCGTTAGATCAGACCCCATATCCAACACAGTCAAAATATCTGAAGAAGGTAACTCATGAGACCTAACTCTGGAGTGCCCTGGTTAGATTTGGGGGGCTCTAGGAATCGCCCTCTGTCTTGTCTTGAGATTTGTTCCATTGAAAGTTCCAGGAACTTTTCACCAGTGACGGGTATCGTGGCTCCTGGAAACATAAGAATCTGGGGATATTCCTCCTACTTTCCAGGCCTGTTTGCAGGCTAATCTGAAAGAACTGCATTTGGGAGAGACCTCAGAGGGGTCACACTTGGGTGGCTCTTGCTTCAAATCTGCCTGTCATATACATGAGGCAATCACCATCACTGGTCTGAATTAGAATCTTTGGATTTTAATTACCTAAACTGATCCATATAACTTCATAAAATGGAATGGGGAATGGTACGAGGCCCCTCTCTCCATATAATTCCCAACTCATTTTAACCCTTCTCATCCTTGCCACTCAGCTCTTGCTTGCAATGGTACAGAGAGCCAAAACTGAGTTAATTTCCACCTCCTCTCACAAAGGACTCCTCCATGCCGTAAGACGTGAGCTACAAAGATAATGTCCCAGCCGTGACAGCCTGTGAAGCAAGCTGAATAATGGCTATAGGAGGAGCTGTAGAGTGGGAGCTACAAACTGTCTAGCATCCTCTCCCACTTCGTTATACCTGCTGAGACTTCCTGCATCCTGGTAGCCTTGCCAGGTGATGAGTCCATAACTCCACCTCAGAATCACCACAGATAGAGGGCAAATTTTTCTATGCAAGGCCAGTTTCCTCTGTGCCGAAGTCTCTTGGCTTTGTGACTCAGAGAGAAAATGGAGATAGAAACTACACAGAGCACTAATGCCTGCTTTGCCTGAAATAAGATAGTCTTTCTGTTCTTGGGACTTCTTACCTTATACCTCTGGCCTATCTTTGTCTTTGCCACAGGAAGCGTGGACACTCTTGCTTTTATTAATACTTTTCAGTTATAAAGACATGGAACAAACTAGAAAGAAAGACTGCCTGATACCAACAAATGTCTGAGTTGTCTTAAATGTTTTATTTGTATAATTTTCTTTTGATGGACTCTAGGTTATAGGCACTTAAATTATTCTGCAACTCGATGTCTTTTTAAGAGAAAAATACTTGTTAGTCTTTTCAGGTTGTCTGCTTCCGTCTGCAGACACACACAAACTGGTTCTGGATGTGTACATCACTGGGTTCACTCTCACAGAGACTCAAATGTATTTAGGTTGTGGATAATATTGGGAAATTGTCACACACTCGTTTTATTTCACTGAAAAGCTGGCTCTGCAGTTGTGAGTTGGCCTGCTAACTTAAAACCAAAGCATTGTTATCTCAAATTTTGCTCCAAAGCCCCTATCCCAGATCAAGCTGGCCCTCTGACTCTGTAACAGGAAGAAGGAGAAAACAAAACAGCCCAGGGAAAAAGGTATCATGTGCTTGAGAACAACCAAAATGCAAAGCATTTCCAATAGAGGCTTCTATTGTCTATCTTGTGGTAGAAAGGTGTCTAGAATAAAACTAGCTAAGAGGAAGCTCACACATGGAAAGGATAAAAGGAGACCTCTGTATAAAATCTCTCAGTAAGAACTCTGTTTTTTATAGTGGTACTTGCTCCACCCTTGACCTTGGGCTATAGGGCCTGAAGGAGGTGGTGCTACCTGCCTTTGTACATGACCTCTTATAAGGGAAGGGTCAGCAGAGAGGTGGCTCAGCAGTTAAGAGCACTGACTGATTCAATTCCCAGGTCATCTGGAGTTTGATTATGCCAGGATAATAAGCAAATAAATAAATAGATAGATAGATAAATAAATAAATGGACCATGTGACCCCTCTCCCTTCCCTTCTAAGAAGTCATGTACAAAGGCAGGAAGCACCTAGCCCAAGGTCATGGGTGGAGCAAATACCACTACAGTGTCTGCTTAAAATAATTACATCTGAACTTGTTAAATGTTAATATTCCTTAAAAAAAAAAAAAGGAGGAGCTAGGCAAGGTCATTGGACCTTCATCAAAGTAGCTAGTCACTCTTCCCAGATGGTTATATGCAGTTAGGCCCCAGTTGGATGAGACCTGTGGTGCTTTGAATAGGTGTGGCCCCTATAGACTCAAGTCTTTGAATGCTTTGTCATAGGGAGTGGTACTATTAGGAGGTGTGGCCTTGTTGAAGTAGGTGTGGCCTTGTTGGAGGAGGAAGTGTGTCACTGTGGAGGAAGGCCTTGAGTTCTTATATATGCTCAAGCCATGCCCCTTGGGATAGACTCCTTCTGCTGCCTACAGATCAACATGTAGAATTCTCAGCTCCTTCTCCAGCACTATGTTTGCCTACACACCACCATGTCCTGCCATGGTGATAATGCACTAAACCTTTGTAAGTCACTCCCAATTAAATGTTTTCCTTTATAAGAGTTGCCATGGTCATGATGTCTCTTCACAGCAATATAAACCCTAACTAAGAAAGACCTCAATGTTTTCTGGACAAATTATGGTATACAGGCTAAAAGCCGAGAATAGACAGGGAGTCCACCTATACAGTAACAGAGAAGCTGTAGTGTATACTGAGTTAAGGCCCTAGATATTGCCTAACACTTCCCCTTGGAAAATTTTCTTACAACAAATGATGAGTTTGTTACTGTTATGTCTCATGATGTTTAAAAAAATGCAATCAAGAAAGAGTTACATATAAAAGTTAAAATGGTTAAGTGTAACTACAAATGTTTATCTCTCTCAATACTCCCCCTATGGCCCTTGTTTACAAAAATGTTTCCTCATTGAAGGTCATGGGTATCTTTGAAACTGTTGCAGAAACAAACTTTCTCTCTCAGGATCTGTAAGACCACACTGGGGGAGATATCAAAAAGCTGTAAAAATTCCAAGCACAGAAGAGTTTTTTTTTTTTTGTTTTTTGTTTTTTTTTTTTTTGGTTTTTCGAGACAGGGTTTCTCTGTGTAGCTTTGCGCCTTTCCTGGAACTCGCTTTGTAGACCAGGCTGGCCTCGAACTCACAGAGATCCACCTGGCTCTGCCTCCCAAGTGCTGGGATTAAAGGCGTGTGCCACCACCGCCCGGCTCAGAAGAGTTATTTTAAAACTTGGAACAAAAAAGTTGATAGTTAAAAGTCAATGTACCAGTAATCATAATTTGCTACAGCATACCATGTGTATAGCTTGAATACAACTCTTTTTTATTATTATTAAGAAAATTTTTCCATTCATTTTATACACCAATCAAAGATTCCCCTCTTCCCTCCTCCCGTGCACCCCCCAGCCTCCCCTCTTAACCCACTCCCCATTCCCTTACAAGAAGGCAAGGCCTCCTATGGGGAGGCACAGTCAATAGAGACAAGTCCAAACCCTTCCCCCTGCCTCAAGGCTGCATGAGGTGTCCCATCATAGGTAGTGGGCTCCAAAAAACCTGCTGGAACACCAGGGATGGATTCTGATCCTACTACCAGGGGGGCCCCCAAGCAGCTCAAGCTACACAACTGTCTCCCCATGCAGAGGGCATAGCCCAGTCCCATGCAGGCTCCACAGCCGATGATCCAACTTTTATAAGTTCCCACTAGTCTGGTTTCGTCTTCTCTGCAGGTTTCCCCATCATGATCTTGATGCACTTACTCATAGCATCTCTCTTCTCTCTCTCTTTGACTGGACTCCTGGAGCTCTGTCTAGTGACTGGCTGTGGATCTATGCATCTGCTTCCATCAGTTCCTGGAGAAAAGCTCTGTGATACAGTTAGGGTATTCACTGATCTGATCACTGGGGTAAGCCAGTTCAGTTCAGTCACCCTCTCTGCTGTTTCTAGTAGTCCAAGCTGGAGTCATCCTTGTGGATTTGGGGGAACTTCCCTAGCACCCGGTTTCTCTCTATCCCTATGATGTCTCCCTCTATCATGGTATCTCTTTCATTGCTTTCCCACTCCATCCTTGTTCCAGCTCAACCATCCTGTTCCCTTATGTTTTCATCCCCTATCCCCTACCCTCCATTGCCCACCCCTCATCTCCAGTTTATTCATGGAGATCTCATCTATTTCCCCTTCCCAGGGCAATCCATGTGTCCCTCCTTGGGTCTTCCTTGTTAGCTAGCGTCTCTGGAGTTGTGGGTTGTAGTCTGGTTTGTTGTGGATATCGCCCTATATAAATAAAGCACTGATTGGCCAGTGACCAGGCAGGAAGTATAGGCGGGACAAGGAGAGAGGAGAACTGAGGAAGGAGGAAGGAAAAACAGACCGGCTGGAGCCACCGCCAGGACAAGGAAGATGTAAAGTACCGGTAAGCCACGAGCCACGTGGCAAAGTAAAGATTAATAGAAATGGGCTGAATATAAGAGTGAGAGCTAGACAATGATAGGCCTGAGCTAATGGCCAAGCAGTTTAAATAATGTAAGAGTCTGTGTGTTTATTTTATAAGTGGGCTCTGGGACTGGCGGGACTTGGCGGTGGGAGCTGGAGAAAAATTCTCCAGCTACACTGGTTATCCTTTGCTTTACATCTAGTATCCACTTATGAGTGAGTACATACTATGTTTGTCCTTCTGAGTCTGGGTTACCTCACTCAGGATGATATTTTCTAGTTCCATCCATTTGCCTGCAAATTTCATGATGTCACTGTTTTTCTCTGCTGAGTAGTACTCCATTGTGTATATGTACCACATTTTCTTAATCCATTCTTTAGTTGAGGGGCATCTAGGTTGTTTCCACGCCTTATCCCAATACTCATCCCTCTGCACCCCAGTAGCTTCTTGAGACATGGAATCTGCCAGCTCTCATTGGACCAAGAGTTGAGTGACTCTTCTTTGACCCAGCAAGTCCTGCCTCTAGGACCTAGGCCCTGGGATACAACTAGTCCCTGGGAATCCCCATTCATCTCTACCCTAGTTGCTGGCCAGCAGGAAAGACTCTTGCAGGCAGGCTCCCCCACCAAAACCCCCCATCGGACCCAGCAATCTACAAGACCCAGGCCCTACCCCAATATTCATCACCCTACGACACCAGTGGCTTCCTGAGACACAGAATCTGCCAGCTCTCATTGGACCAAGAGAGGCTTCTTGATACACAGAATCCACCAGCTCTGACTGGACTTAAATAGAAAGAAACAGTTGGTATGTTTGAGAAAAATGTTTAAACAGATATAAAATATAAGACTATATTCGATAAAAGGGTTCAAATATTTTGGATAAGGACAGATTTTGTATGATGAAATAAAATTTTGTCCTAAGAATGAAAAAAGATAGATGAAGATAAAGCTTAAAGCTAGTCTCAGGAGATCTGAATAAGTTATACAAGGGTTATGAAGGATGGGACTTAAGGATGATACGTATCTGATGATTAAGGTTAATAAATTCCTAAGGTTATAATGGTCTAATCATGCTAACAAAACTGACTTAAAAGATTTATGTCTAATAACTTATGTCTCTGCTAACTTTGTTAAGCTTTAACTATTTGGAGAAACTGAGTTGCATAAAACTATATTTCATAAAAATATGCTATAAAAGGATCAGGAAAATGAGGTTCCCCATCTCTCCATGAACTGCATTTATAGTTTAAAGTTTATTTTTGATACTAAAAGAGTTTCAATTCAAAAATTATAGTTTTTAATGCTCAAAAATCTTAACATGGGTAAAGTTATAAAATTCTAATCTTATGAGAATTACTAATTTATAGTAAACTGTTAAAACAAAGATAATTAAGACATAAAATTTAATGGTTGGTCTCTTTATAAATGATCACATTGTTTAATGTGCTCAGAACTGTGTTTGTAGTAACCCTAAGTACAAATGTAATTCATTTATAGAGAGAAGGAGGGACCAATTTATACCTCCCATTATAGAATCTTTTGTCTATGTTGTCAAAATTAAGTCTAAAGCAAGTAACTCTAAACAAGTTTAAAGTAAATGTGAAGTTAGTTCAATGTAAAATAATATTCAAAATTATGTATATTAACAACTGGTTATGAAAAGTAAATGCTTGAGTGAAATAGGTTAAATTACAATATACTTACATGGCAAGACACACACAGGCTTGAAGAGTACCATTTTCTTTGATTAGGGCTCCTGAGTAAGTTTCATGCTAACCTCCTTACAGGATAAGGATGCATGTGGAAATAAGACCTGCTAGATGTCTGCTGGTCCTGTCTCCAGCTGTGGAAGCCTGACCAGCTCTGGCATGTAGGCCAGACTGGGAAATCCTCCTCCTTATCTATAGGGAAGATGAATTACTCCTTATGTCTCACATGACAGGGGGATGGATTCTCTTGTTTGGTTGAAGATCTTAGAGTCGGCACCCACATCCTAAGTGGCTAAACAACAGAGAAGAAAATAGCAATCACTGTGCTCTCAGTGTCTCCCTAACTGACATATGGGTGAACAGGAGAACCTTGTACCTAAGCCTGGTATAGGTACACCCGACTGGTATAGGACCTGCATGCTAGTTCACTTGGTCATGCTTTATCCTAGCTTTCATTCTTCCTTTTAAAAGCTAGTTCCAGGGTCCATACCCCAACTACCCATGTTCCCTGATTAAAGAAGGCTGCCAGATACTCTATCATCAAACTCACAGCTTAAAACTTTGCTGGACAACCCTATAAAAATTAACTCTATAGGGTTCTATTTCTCTTTTAAATTGTCAATCAGATGCCGAGTATAGCTGACTTCCTTTACAAAGCTCCCAGGTGTTTGTTCCTTATACATGAATCTGATGCAACAAACAGCTAATTACAGTTACCTCATCCTTCTACAGAACTGATACGTGGTTCAGCCAGTTGTACAATTGTATTTCACCTTACTAAACAAAAATTTTGCAAATCATGATGTAGCTGGAGTTTTCTCCAGTCCTGCCTGGCCCACGGTCAGGAGAAATTTCTCTCACCTGCCAGTCCCGTAGCCAATTAGACCCAACCGAGTAAACACACCACACAGAGACTTATATTGCTTACAAGCTGTATGGATGCAGCAGGATTCTTGTTATCTACTTCTTATATTTTAAATTAACCAATATCTATTAGTCTATAAGTTGCCACATGGCTCATGGCTTACTGGTACCTTACATTTCCCTTTTCATGGTGGCGGCTGGTAGCGTCTCTCTGCCTCAGCCTTCCACTTCCCAGAATTCTCTTCTCTCCTTGTCCCACCTATACTTTCTGCCTGGCTACTCGTCAATCAGTGTTTTATTTATTAACCAATCAGAGCAACACATTTAACATACAGAACATCCCACAGCATCATGATGTTAAACTTTTAATGTTTCTGACAAGGTTGTAATTGAGAAGATCGAAAAGATGACTCTGAACTTATGCTGGCCAATAAAAAAAAAAGTATCAAGCTTTTCCAAAAAATGAATGGCCTTCCATCCTGTTATCAACAACAGTAACACAAATCATCAGTCTTACAAATACTTGTGGCAATGTGTGCCAGAGATTCTTTGGATGGTTTTTCTTGCTTGATCGCTTTCTGCAAGAAGGACAAAACTACCCTAACTATCTTCTTAATTATACCTTCAGCAAAAATTATAACATTACTCATGGTCTCACTTTTTATGTTACAGATACCACCTCCCTTGCATAGCATGAGTACATGCTATCACCGAATGCCTGTCTTAAGATCTGGACCATCTGTTAAGTTTTATTGTGGCCCTTTGGATGGATCTTCCTCTGAGTCACTCTAACTGCTG
>NC_081416.1:78062425-78146593 GCF_949786415.1 Peromyscus eremicus | reverse complement strand
CTCCTCCATGAGCCATGCTGCTTCTGCACCAACCAATCCTAACTGGTTTGAGATGGGGCCCCAAAACACAGGGACCAGATGCAAAACTCAAGTACAAGCCTCCCCTTATGTATGGACTTTTGGTTCAATCTCAATCTGCCTCCTCCCCATTATTATTTTTTCATCCTTATTATTCCCATACTTACATTTCTAACCAGTCTCTTAAATATTTTACTTACTGAACCCTTCTCCTTAAAAATAATAGACTACCCCCCATATCCAAACAAAATGTTCCACATTAGCTTTCTCAATGGCTCTCACATCAGCTCCATTTTTTCTTGATACATTTGCAAAAAGACCTTTAAATGCTATGGAAAAACTCTGGCTGCAAGGGACCATCATTCCTTTTACTCCTGGCCAGATACAATTCTTTACACGAGTCCTCAATTGTCTCCTGTTCCTCTTCCTTCAATACTCTATAGCTCCCGGTTGCTTCTTCTAGCTTAGTTTGGGGCAGCACTCCTGATGGTAGGACTAGTCACTGTCATTCTGAATCAGCTCCAAACCCACTCCTTCTCCCTGGCTCCTGCCACCTCTGTTTCAGATGATGTTTCATATGGAAACAGACACAAATGACTCATGACTCCATCATCATCATCATGCTGTTCAGAGACTCCACCACCTGGCACTAATCTCTGTACCTCATTCCTTAGTTCCACCAAGGACATTTGGACCTATGGGAGGGCCCCCAGAGAACCTGTAGAAGATTCTCACTGTGGGAGAGCCTATTAGTCCTATTTAAAATGCTGCTTCACTGAGTTTCTTCAGCAGAGGATACAAACCTTCACCATCCAGAGGGTCACAGACTTCTTCATGGCAAGAGGATACCAACCATATCCGACCTACAAGACCACACCTACAGGTCTCTTCCAGTCCTAGGAAGAGGGACAAGACCTCTGCCCACATTCGGCAGGAAGAAGATCCTCCCACAACTCCTGCCCTACTCCCAGAACTACTATCCTCTCTGACCCATTCCTTAGGCTTATTCCTAGCTAGTTCTTATAACTTCAATCAACCCACAGTTTTTAATCAATGCTCTTCTATGAGGCTCATTACCATCTCCATACCACCCATCCTGCTCTCTTCTGCATCTGGCTGGTGACTCTGCCTTTCTTCCCAGAGTTCTCTCTCTGCCTGGAAATCCCACCTGTACTCTCCTGCCTAGCTATTGACAGTCAGCTTGTTATTACACCAGTCACAGCAATACATCTTCACACAGTGTGCAAATATCCCACAACACCTGTCCAAGGAACTCTCTATTCCCTTAAGTCTTGCTGGAATCCCTGGCCTCTGTGTTGAAACTAGAAGCTTATTTACCCTCACTGTCATTGACTAACTCAGTCACCCAGTGTCACCTACATCCTGATAGCCAGGGCAAGGCAGTTTTTAAAGATGAAATGGCCTTGTCTAGACAAATACCTCCAGGAATTGAAGATTACAGACTTGCAGGTAGACCCCTGAAGCTCTATCTAACTCCCCATTTCCCCACCCCCTATATAAACCCCAAGTGTTCTCTTCCCTCTTGGCAGACCCCTCCAGTTGCTGTGGGAGGCTTCCTCTTGCTCTGTGTGATAATAAACAGTCTCCTTTGGTGAGGTTAGATGCTGGTCTTTTCTTGCCTTCTGTCTCTTTAAGCTGCTTCAGAAATCTAACAGAGAGTGGTCAGGAGGGAATTATAAAGCAACGAGTGTAAATGAGGAAAGGATGAGACACTGGGTGAGGTCTGCTGCAGGCTGCTAGGTCATGCTGGGTCACTCCTAGGTGGTGATGAAAGCATGACAAGGAATTGTCCACCAAGGAGATGGAGCACAGGACGTTTGTCCTTTGTTCTAGCCCTCACTTCATGGCACATCAGTTCTTGTATGCATAATGAATGTCAGGCTGGATGCTCATACTTTCAACTTTGCCCACACAAAGGTATAGAGCAAAGAAGGAGAGATGTGACAGAGCTAAGGTAAGGTACTACTGGGTGTCACCTGCTGCCACTACATAGCCTCAAGTCAAAGGTAAGCTGGAAGACACACATGATGTCTAGTATGTCTCAATAGGCCCCCTGCTTCCCATACTAACAAGCACCATTCTGAAATTCTCACTGTAGTTTCTACTGTTTGCTCTTAAGCCCCCAGTTATGTAATTTATCTGACTGAAAACTAATGTCAACCGTTGCCTTATGGAGCAGTAGAACAGGTCACCAGTTTTGCAGAAAATAATGGAGATAACAAGTGGATCCACTGCCTGAGAACTATTCTGTGCCCTTTGTCACTCATCTTCCCTATTCCTTTCTCCATTGCTGAGTAGCAATGCTTACTCTGAATTAGTGTGCATGTAGTAGAATTTCACATAAGTGATGTCATACTTCATAGAGTAATTTCTTTCTTGTTTTTTACCCTAGTTTTGTTCTTGTTGGGTTAGAACCCTTTGTTGCAAGTTCAACCAGTGCTTTTTGGATGAAACTGTTCATGTTTCTAAGATGCAGGATTAAGAATATGATTGAGATTGACCAATGAGAATACTATATTCCCTAAGCTACCACCAATTTCCTAAAAAAAAAAGATATGAATCATATCCTGTAAAACCTAATCAATTCTAGGTCTTGATATATTATTCTGACCATGCCAGCTCCAGGTGTATATCTAGGGTATATCCAGGGGTAAAAAACCATCCCTGATTTCAAGCTATACTACAGAACTATAGTAATAAAAACCACATGGTATTGATATAAAAATAGATGTGTGGATCAATTGAACTGAATTGAAAACCCAGACATAGATCTACACACCTATGGACACTGACTTTTGATAAAGAATCCAGAAATACACAATGAAAAAAAAAAGCATCTTCAATAAGTGGTGCTGGTGTAACTGGATGTCTGCATGTAGAAGAATGAAAATAGATTCATATTTACCACCCTGCACAAAACTTATGTCCAAGTAAATCAAACACCTCAGCATAAAAACAGACACACTGAATCTGTTAGAAGAGAAAGTATGGAATACCTTGAACACATCAGCGTAGGCAGACAATTTCCTAAACAGAACAGAATACTGACAGCACAGGCATTAAGATTGACAATAAATGGAACCTCATAAATCTGAAAAGCTTCTGTAAGGCAAAGGACACCTTCAATAGGACAAAACGACAGCCTACAAAATGGGGAAAGATTTTCACCCACTCCACACCCAAAAGAGGGCTAATATCCAAAATATATAAAGAACTGAAGAAATTAGACATAAAAAACCCAAATAATCCAATTAAAAAATGGAGTGTAGATCTAAACAGAGAATTCTCAACAGAGGAATCTCAAATGGCAGAGAAAGTTCAACATACTTAGCCATCAGGGAAATGCAAATCAAGACTACTTTGAGATTCCATCTTACCCATGTCAGAATGGCTAAGTTCAACAGCACAAATGACAGCTCATGCTGGCGAGGATATGGGGCAAAGGAAACATTCCTCCATTGCTGGTGGAAGTGAAAACTGGTACAGCAACTATGGAAATCAGTATGATGGTTTCTGAGAAAATGGAAATCAATCTTACCTCAATATCCAGCGATATCACTCTTGGGCATATACCCAATAGACACCCCATTTTACCACAATGACACTTGCTCAACTATGTTAATAGCAGCTTTATTCGTAAAAGACAGAAACTGGAAACAACCTAGATGTTCCTCAACCAAATAATTTATAAAGAAAAGGTGGCATATTTACATAATGGAGTATTATTCAACTGTTAGAAAAATGACATCATGAAATTTGTAGGTAAATGGGATGGAATTAAAAACCGTCATCCTAAGCCAGGCAACCCAGACCCAGAAAGACAAGCATGATATGTACTCAATTATAAGTGGATATTAGCTGTTGAATAAAGAATAACAACAGTACAATCCACAGACCAAGAGAAGTTAGATAAAGTAGAGAGGTCTATGGGCAGAGGAGTATGCTTGGATGTTCCTGGAAAGGGGAAATAGATTAGATTTTGTAGATAGACTGGGGACAGGTAGATATGGGAACAGAAGGGATCTGGTTGGGGAGGGAGGGATGGAGGGAGAGAGTACAGGGAGAAATGACTGAAATAGATGGGCATTTAAGGGCAAAATGGAAACCAAGTACAGTGGAGACTTTCTGGAACCTATGAGGTTGACCCTAGAGAGGACTCCTAGTAATGAGGAATATGGAGCCTGAACCAGCCATGTAGTGGGTAGCTATTCCAGCTTTGATCTGTAAGTTCCAACCCCCATTAAGGCTTTGGTAACTGTCACACCTACAAGGCGGGGCTGAGAGAGGACCCTGAAGACCCGAGATCCGGATGGGCCAGTTCTCTTGGTTCCTGGACCCTGGACGCTGGAGGTAGACCGAGCAGAGTTCTCCTGAGAACACCGCCAGACTGCGCTACACCTTTCCCAGACCCTGTTACCTATCCCTTCACTTGTGAGTTACCCCACAAAATAAGCCTCCCTTTTAACTGCATGGAGTTGCCTTAATAATTTCACCAATACAGCCATCTTCTATAACCAGGCTAGCTCCTGGTGGTGGGATTGGGACACCAACCTAGTTACAAAATCTACCCACAACCTGTCCTGCCTGCAAGATGTGCTGGGGCAATAGTGGCTCAGAGCTTGTGGGAGTGGCCAGCCAATGAGTGGTCTAACCTGAGACCCACACCAGCCAGGAGAGGGAGCCCATGCTCAGTTCTGCCTAGATGGCCAGGATCCAGAAGTTGATAACTCAGAGACTTAGGACAGAACCAAAGACAATACACACACACACACACACACACACACACACACACACACACACACACACAGAGTGATGAAATGATTCCTAATGATATTCTGCTACATTCATAGGATTGGTACCTAGCCCAGTTGTCATCAGAGAGGCTTTCTCTGCCTGCTGATGCGAGCAGATGCAGAGACCCACAGCCAAACATTAGGAGGTCTTCAGGAACCCCACTGAAGAAGGTGGAAGGATTGAAGGAGCCAGGGATTTTGAGGACACCACAAGAACACAGCCCACAGAATCAACTAAGCAGGGCTTATAGGGGCTCACAGAGCCTGAAGTGACAACCCTGAGCCTGCTTGGGTCTGCGCCCGGCCCTCTGCATACATGCTTCGGTTGTTAGCTTGGGGTTTTTGTTGGATTCCTCACAGTGGGAGTGGGCGTGTCTCTGGATCATTTGCCTGCTTGTAGGACCCTTTTCTTCGCATGGCACATGCCTAGTATATATGATACATACCTTATATGATGGTACATGCCTAGTCTTACTGCATCATGTTATATCATGTCTGGTTGATATCACTGGGAGGCCTACTTTTTTTTTTTTTCTGAAGGGAAATGGGTGAGCAATGGATAGAAGATTTGCAGGGTTGGGGGCTGGAGAGGGAGGGCTGTGATCAAAATATATTGTATGAGAGAAGAATTTTTTAAAAGTATGAAAATAAAAATAAAATATATCTGTTCCTTCAATACATCTGATTCCTCAATAGGCAAGACAGGGTTGCTGATGCTCACAGTTAGTTTACTTCTGCCAGACAGCCTACCTAAAAATGAGAACAGATTAGAAGTGGAGCCAAGATACAAAGGGAGAAAGATCTCTGACAGCATTATTTGACACCTAGGTCCCATCGTACCTAACCAAAAACCTTTCAGTTACATGTGACAGTCCAATTTCTCTTATGATTAAACTAATTTGAATCCCATGTGGCCACTTGCAAATGTGTCTGACGGGATGTGTCTTAGTCCCTCTTACCCTCTCATGCTTACACTGTCACCGTCCTCCATGCATTTTGTCATCAGTACTTCAGTCGTGCCTGCTTGGAATACCAGGTGCTTTTGTGGCTCCATTCCTGTGGCATATGTTTTGATTTCCTCACACAATCCTATCTTTCCCACCAGAAATCAAAAGTGTTTCTAGATAATGCAGTGGTATCAAAAGCATTTATATCATGGTGCAGTAGATGGTAGATATTCACGTTGACCAAGGCAGATTTCTTCTGTCCTTATGAAAAGTACATTGAAACAAAGAAAATGCCCAGATGTTTCTGATGGATTAAGCTTTCCATTGCAGACTTAGCTTCACCTTGGAATTTATTCATGAGCACATTCAGAGAATTTAAGATCAAATGAAGAAATGAAAGGAAGAAAGAGGGGACAAATCCTCCATCTCTTATAAAAATTATTTTATCAAGGAAGTCAGATGTCAAATATGGAAGTAGGTTCCCATCCCAACCTCTGCCCACCCACAGCCCCTGCCCACCCCTTGGCCCCTGCCCACCCAAGCCTTTGTTCACCCCAGCTTCTGCTCACACCTGGCCCCTGCCTACCTCAGCCTCTGCCCATCCCTGGCCTTTGCCTACTCCTGGCCCTGCCTAACCCTGGCCCCTTCCACCCCTGACCCCTGCCCACCCCAGCCTCTCCCCATCCCTGCCCCTGCCCACCTCAGCCTCTGCCCATCCCTAGCCTTTGCCTACTCCTGGCCCTGCCCACCCCTGGCCCCTGCCCACCCATGGCCCTACCCACCCCTGACCCTGCCCACCCCTGGCCCTGCCCACCCCTGGCTCCTGTCCACCCATGGCCCTACCCACCCCTGGCCCCTTCCCATCCCTGGCTTCTGGCCACCAATAGCCCCTGCTCACCCCAGCCCCTGCTCACCACTGGCCCTTGTCCACCCTAGCCTGTGCCTGCCTATTGCCCCTGCCCACCCCAGTCTCTGCCCACCCATTGCCTCTGCCCACCAATGGTCTCTGCCCACCCTAGGCCCTGCCCACCATAGCCTCTGCCCACCATTGGCCCATACCCACCCCAACTTCTGCCTATCCCTAGCCCCTGCCCACTCCTAGCCCCTGCCCAATTCTGGCCCCTGCCCACCCCTAGTCCCTGCCCACCCTGGCATCTGCCTACCCTGGCATCTGCCTACCCATGGCTTCTGCCCATCTCTGGCCTCTGCCTTGGCCTAAGCTACACTTTGTCTTTCTGTGAAACATGGTGAGAAATTACAAGGTCAAACCTTGGTCAGATTCTGTGGCCTAAAACACCACTCCTTTAAAAAGATTATTTTGAGGTGTTTTATTTATTTGTTTGGCAGTCACGTGGTCAATATCTTCGAACTGAATCAGCCTTCGATTCATAAGATTTTTCCAAACAAGTTTTAAGTATTCCTCCTTATACTCCCAGGCTGATCGAATCGGCTGTTGATGGTTTGGCCTATACCTTGGAACAGTTGATCCAGCTGTAGACATTTTCTCTAAGCTTCAATGATTCTCTCACGTCAGGTGCCTCCCAAATCCTACACTATTTAAAATCCAGACACAGGCGCTTGCCGTAAGCCTTTGGCTGAAAGACTAACATGGTATTTAAAAAGTAAAAGACTTTGGTCTCCTTTGTCCAACAAAGTTCAAATTTCCCCTACAGCAATAAACACCTTATCTGAGGAGTATGCGGTATGGGCTAAAGTCTTCAACCATGAAATTATATGACTCAGCCTTGACCTCTGCTTTTCTCCAGTGAATCTCACGCATCGCATACAAACAGCAGCTCTGGGCTGTTTCTCTGATCCAGCCAGTGAGCTGCGTAAATCTTCAGGCCTGTGGACGCCTGTATGAAGGCACCCCAGAGATGGGGACATCTTTATCTGTCCTCACTTACATGGAGCAAGAGTGAGCAGCCTCTGGGGCTTGTGCTGTGTGATATATGTATCTGGGTGGATTTCTGCTCCTGCCTCAGGCAGGACAGTCATCTCCTTCAGAATGCTGGAGCCAAGACCCAGCACAAGAGGCAGCAGAGACAATGGGAAGTTGTGTCAAGGCAGAATGTCACCTGCTCAGTCTTACCACCACCAAGGCTCTGACACAGACTTGTGCAATGCCTTGGTACTAGCAGCCCGGTCAGAGCACAGTCATCAGAGTCCTATGGAGTTCATTATAGATGCCGAATGCAAAGCCCCACTCTAGACATGCTGGACCAGCACAGCTTTCCTGTGCCAGCAACCACATGCTGCTGTGCTCACTAGGGCCTGAGATTTTATTGTGTGATGAATCTCTGTTATACTTGTCCCTGGACTTCTGTTAACAGTATTTAGAATACCTTCAGGGAAATGTGTGAAGACTAAAGATGTCGTTCAAAAGTGGACAGATGATTCCTTGAGAGTAGAGACACTGAAGATCAAGACAACTGTTTGAATTGTTGTGTAGGATGCTATCTTTACTTGTGGTCCCCAAAGGATATAAACCTGGGAATGTCAAGGGTGACCAGCACTCAGAAATTATAATCAGGAAATGGAGAGAGGAGACCCAAGTTTTCACTTGATCAAGCATTACCTGAAACCCAGCCACATTTATCTCATTTGCAAGAAATAATAAATTCCTCGGAGAATCACCACTTGTGATACTGCTGGATTATAATTCAGTGGCTGGGGTTTGAGTATTAGTCATGTATCTCAAAATCAGTCAAGGGTCCATGAGAGAGAGAGGTGAGAAGTAAGAAGAGGGACTGCTTTAATCTGATTCACAAATTGGAGCTGGCAGGTGTAAAATCTGTGGGATAAATGTGGGATAAAACTCTGATGTCTCATATCACAATCTCAAGTCCTAAGCCTGAGATCTGAAGGAGACATCTCTCTCAGTTTGCACATGATGTCCTTCTTAGACTTTGGACTTCAGACCCTCCAACTGATTGGGTGGGGCTCACCCAAGGTAGGGAAAGCTATCTGCTCTGCTTTAAGTAAACAGGTTGTAAATGCCAATCACTTGTAAAGCATCTTCCTGCAAGCGCATAGAGTTGGCTAGCGTTTGACCAAAGAGCCTGCTGGCATACTAGTGTGACTAAGTAGACAATGGCCAGGTTTTCTGAACCCTGCACTAAGATGAGGGCAGGTGGAGTGAGAACTCTTAGAGACAGGGCTTCCACACAGTGGGACACACTGACTTTACAGGTTTTTTTTTTTTTTTTTTGAAAGCATCATCTTTGTTCAAGAAATTCAGCAAAGCATTGAAACCCCATGTTTGGTATGGAATCGAAGGAGCTAAGAGTTGGGAAAGACATCAAGTTCTCACCAGGGCCGATATGCCACTCATGGACTTGCCACTTGAATAATACCTTTCCCTTAGTTATGGTTCATAGCATAGATCACTTGTGCCTAGGTATATTTCCTTTTGACCAATATGATTCTTTTATAAGGTAATCAATTTATAAGAGTAATCACCGTACTCTACCATTAATACAACCCCACATTGCTAGCCTTAAATGCATAAATGTACACATAACCAAATGAAGCAAAGTGACATTGATAAAGTCCCACAAAACTGCCACCTGTGAAGTATGTTCTTACAGATTTATCTCCCTTCCTAAAAAGAACAGGCCTGAAGTACAAAAGTCATGGGAAGAGCTCTCCTTGAAAATTTGAAATAATTGGAAGAAAATGGAACAGGAAAACTCTCAATACTGGTTGGGTTGCCACTGTTTAAGGTCCACACAGTCTATGACACTATACCTACTCACACTCTCCAGGCCAGCTTCCCAGAAGGATGAACATGGACTTTTGAGGATGTTAGGAAACTCCATGGCTGTGCCTTCAGTTGCTGACCTCACGTCCTCCGTGCATAATAACCATGTCAGTCAAACTCTAAACCTGACCTAAGACCGAAAGCCTTGCAGTGGAAGATGCTTTGGGACAATGGACTACCTCTGTAAGACAGATACACTCATAGGTGACACTCAGTCCAAACCTCCTTCTGTGTGGTACAGCTTTATTAGCATCACACACACACACACACACACACACACACACACACACACACACACACTTTACCTTGTGCACACTTGAATAAGTTTTCACATTTTGCTCCCCAGGACACTGTGGTTCTTTTGGAGACTTTCTTTTTAGTTAAATCCCATTTCAGATAGCACTACCTTGGAGAGAACTGCTTTGAATAACCGAATGGAAGAACTTTTGATCCTCCAGACAGTTCCTGCTCTGGCATCCTTATCTGTTTCCTTCACAACACACCATTCTCCCAGATGGTCTGTTCATTCACTTGGTTTTATAAACATATGAGCCATGAACTCATGCCGGGAGGCCATGATTTATTTAGTAATAATTTGTTAAATCAAGGGATAAAAACAAAGTACAGGATGGATATTTGCAAATTTTAAAAACAAACTCCCCTCTTATTTATGCATCTGTATATGCATTACTGCAAAGTACAGTAGTCTCCTCTTACCCAGAATTTTGGTTCCTACTACTACTTCAATTGTCTGAGATAAGTCAAAGTCTAGAAATATTAAATGGAAAAATAATAGAAATATTTTGGTATTGGATGGATGAGGTAATTGTATACTGTTCTGAGTGGTGTGGTGAAATCTTGTCCCCTCCTGCTCCATTCTATGCAGGCTGTGAGTCCTCGATTTGTCCAGTGCATTCACACTCTTTACACTACCCCTACTTAGTCATTCAGTAGGCATCTCCATTTTCAGATTGACTTGCATAATGGTGTACTTATGTTCGACTAACCCTGATTGTACTTACTAATGGTCCCAGAGCTCAAGAGTTGAATATGCCAAAGGGGAGCCATAAAGCACTTTCTTTAAATAAAAAAGGCAAATACCTCTGAATTAATGAAAGAGAGAGAGAGAGACAGACAGACAGAGACAGAGACAGAGCAAGCTGCTTGCTGAAGTTACTAAGGTCCATGCTAAGCTGTTGGGACCCCTTTACTATGCTTAGTTAACGGGTTAACTTTTGTCTTCAGCATGGGTGCACAAGAGACAGCAGTGTGCACAGAGTTTGGTATTCTCAAGTTTCAAGCAGCCGCACTCTGTGTTGGGACAGGTCCTCAAGACTAAGAGAGAGTCGTGTGTCACTTTAGCCCGTCAGGTTTTCCTACAGTGACGGCCTCTGGCCTCTGGCCTCAGCTGATCAGTGTGACTTTTCCAGTGTTTTCTGATCCCCTTAGGGATCAGATGTGCACAACTGTCTTCACTGGCGGTGCTCCGCTCTATTCATTAATGTTGTCGCCAGCCACAGCACGTTTCCTGGCAGCCACATCACTCTCACTGTACTTATAAGCTTAATATTTAAAAAAAAAAAAAAAAAGACTGAGTTTTTAAGAGGTGTGTTCCTGCTAAGGCCCATGTCCTTGGGCAGCTGCCTTTTAAATAGGAATCCAGGGCCTTGCATTCATCCTTGTTAAACTTCATCATAGTGCTGACAGGTATCCGTGTCATCGTTGTGTCTCTCAATCTGGAGCCTGATTTGCTCTGGAGCCACCTGTGTACCAGATGATCGGCAGAGCTGCTTGGCTGCCAGTAAAGGTGACTGACAACTGAGCAAACCATCTCCTGTTTGTGCACTGACTTCAGTATGGGTCTAACCAAGGCAAGGGAGAAAGGAAACACCATGGAAACAGCTTTAAAATAATGGCAATCACAATGTTACATATGGCTGGGTAATAAATAATATTAAGACATCGCTGCTTGACACAGTTTGTTTTCCATACTCTGTGACTAGATGGAGCTGCTCTCCTGGTGATGTTGGTGGGAGCACAGAGAACGTTAGGTTTTAGGATTGCTTGGCTCACACATAAGCACATGATGTTGGATACCCTCTCAAGGTATAAGCTCACCATGGAAAATGTTCTTCTACATGCTGAACTTTCTATACAGCTGCTGGGCTTCTTCACAGCAAGCAGACTGGGTGCCAAGATCAGTGTTCAAAGAGATAAAGGTGAATACTGATGCCCTCTAAAGATCAAGCTTGGAGGCTGCTCAGTTCCTTCCCACCACACATCATTGACTAGAAACAATCAACACACATACATACATGTAGATAGAGTTTTCCTGTCTGGCCCACAGTCAGGACAAATCTCTCTAACCTGCCAGTCCCGCAGCAGCTCAGACCCAACCAAGTAAACACACAGACTTATATTGCTTACAGACTATATGGCCATGGCAGGCTCCTTGCTAACTGTTCTTATATCTTAAATTAATCCATTTCTATAAATCTATACCTTGCCACGTGGCTCATGGCTTACTGGTGTCTTCACATGCTGCTTGTCATGGTGGCGGCTGGCAGTATCTCTCCTCAGCCTTCCACTTCCCAGAATTCTCCTCCTCCTTGTCCTGCCCATACTTCCTCCTGCCTGACTGCTGGCCAATCAGTGTTTTATTTACTAACCAATCAGAGCAACACATTTGCCATACAGAACATCCCACAGCACATACATACACACACACATACATACATACATACATACATACGCACACACACACACACTTGTGTTACACTGTGTCTTTTCTCATTCAAAAACATGCTGTGTGTTTAAGAAAATGAAAATACTATGTATCCTGATTTGACTATTACACATTAAAAATATATATAATAAATTTTCCTACTATGCATCATAAATATGTGTAATTAAAAAAGAAAACTTTGCCAACAAGTACTTATAAATAAAACATAAAATGAAGGAAAAAACATTTAAAAATTTTAAAGATGTGTCACCAGCATCATTTACAGAATGGTACTAAATGTTCATTTCTTGCATGATTTTAGTGTCTTGCATATTATTTCATCTACTGGCCCCCATTATTAGGCATTTGGGTTGCTTTATTTATTTGTTTTTTTCACCCTTTGGTATCTCACTGCCAAAGGGCCGGTGGGATGGGAGTCATTGGGAGCCAGACTCAGCAGAAAGCCAACCTATGGCTACAGCTTATATTCCTTTGAAATGTAGCTTTCGTTCATCTCAAGAAGAGCACCAGTCCCAGCCCACTGTGGCCTAGCCTCAGCCTCAGGTTTTAAATGAGAGTGTTTGGGTGCTGTTCTTCAGAAGTAGTCTCTTTTCAGGCCTGCGGAGCTGTCCCCCACACAGTCACATTAAACTTCGAGGCAAAGGCAGGTGCCTTGGAGCTCATGGTCATCACTGGACCGGAGCGACTCTGAAATCTCCTGTGCATGTTCTCAATTCTCTCTGCTTTGTAGGCAGGAGAACGGGGATGGTTCAAAGCCCATCGGTGTTTCCTGGACATTTTCTTGGCAGCGCCAACTGCCCCTCGAGCTCTGGATTTTGCCTTCTGTGTAATTCTCTCCTCCTTCCCGTTAGAAATGGCCTCTTATAGCCTTGGTGCAGGGAGGAGGGGACTGGACTTGCCTCAACTGAATCTGCCAGGCTGGGCTGAATCCCCAGGGGAGTCCTTGCCTTGGAGGAGGTGGGAGTGGGGAGTGGATTGAGGGGGAGGCCTGGGGTTGGGAGGAGGGAGGACAGGGGAATCTGTGGCTGATATGTAAAATTAAATTAATTATAAAATAAAAATATTTATTTAAAAAAATCACACACACACAAAAAAAGAAATGGCCTCTTCCCACCTGAGTAGCTTTCTTCCCATTCTTAGAAATACGAGGGATCAGAAGGGATTTTTCTTTTTAATTTTGTTTTTGATTTTTCATTTACAAATGTCTCATGGCTGAGGGGAGGGCTGCTCAGTGGGTAAGGTACTTGTACGAAGAGTGGGGATTGGAGTTCAGATCCCAGAACCCATATAAAATGCCTTGGGGTAATAAACAGTCTGTGATTGCAGCCTCAGAAGGTGGAGACAGGAAGTCCTGGGAGCAGGCTAGATAGCAAGAATAGCCATGTTTGTCAACTAAGGGTTTTCCTGAGAGACCCTGACCCAAAGAGTCATATTGAAGAGCAGTTGAAGCAGATTCTTGACTTCAACTTCAGGTCTCTGTATGCACATGTATGTATAAGCATTCATGTGCACCCATAGCACACATTCATGCAACACACATGTAAGCACACCACACAAATAAACATAAAAGATAATAAAATTATAAAATATACTTGAGTCTTTTAGCTCAAGTCAATGTCACCTTGTTCTTAATTTAAGATTTTTTGAGACTTTCCTGCATGAATATTGTATTTACATCATTTCCATCCCTTCTTCTTCCACCTGTGACTCATTGCTGGTCTCTCTCTCAAATCCATGACTTCTTAAATTGTTATTGTTACATATACACATGTGGGTATATAATACGTACATATGTACAATCTCCTGAGTGCATTTAGTGTTGCTCATATGTTCATGTGTTCAGTGCCAACCACATGGGATTAGATAACCTATCAAGGGGCACATCCCTGGAGAAAGCAGATTCTCCCTCCCTTATCAGCCTTCTATTGCCTGTAGCTCTTCATCTGTGAGTAGGACTTTGTGAAAACTCCCCTATCTACCTTGGCATGCAACTGGTGTTTTCATTAGTCAAGTCTTGTATAGGTGACCATGTAATTGAGATTTTTGTGGGTGCAGCTTCCTTGTCATATATAGAAGATACCATGTGGCTGCAGATATTCTGGCCCTATGGTCCTTACAATCTTTCTGCTCCCTCTTCTATGATATCCCCTGAACTTTAGGTTTAGAGATCACAATGCAGATATACCAACTGGGATTTGGCACCCCATGGCCATGTATTCTCTGCATTTTAAATATTTGTGGATGTCTGCAATAGTCTCCATTTGCTGCAAAAATAAGCTTTGATTAGGGGTAAGAGCTACAGTTATCTGTGGGCATAAGGATAAGCATTAAGAATACATTTAGAAATTATTTTGTTTTAGGAAAGTGGTAGTTATGGGTTCTCCTCTAGTGCCTGTGATCTTTCTCCTGGGTAAATGGCTAGACTTAGTACCAGGAATAAATTCTCTACTATTGAGAAGGCCATAAGTCTGGTCTAGATGGCTTTTGGTTATGCTCAAGATAAAAACACCACTATTGCATTACTGGGGATATCTTACCAGGATTTTTTTTTTGGTATATAGGCTTTATAGTTGGGTACCACTATTGATTGATTTTCTCCCTTTGCAGCTTGCATAGTGCCTTCCAACATCAGGAGATCTGGTTTTCACAGTGAGGAGCTTCCAGGTGAGTTCCAGACTAACTCTTTCAATCTCTAAAAGAAAGTGATGTCTCCTTTGGGTTGAGGTTGAGATTCTAGGCTTCACCACTCTTAATGATTTTCTAGGTGCTTTTATTTAGATGCTGGAGTCTGGAAGGTACTTTTTTTGGTTTATCTGAGTCCTTAATATAGAATACTATATTCATAATTTTTCCTTCATCTTAAACAGGAGGCCATATTTTAGTGACATTCCATGATATTTGATCATTTCCTTTCACAGTTTTACTTACTTCCAGACTCTTCTTTACTTGAAGGAGAGAGTGGAAATGAAATTCCTTTCCTAAACCTCAAGTTCCTATTTGACAGTATTTTATATAAATTCTGCTTGAACATTGCACACTTGCTTCTTTCTGCTTTCTTTCACTCCACATTTTAATATAGTAAAAAGGCCGATTAATAAATTCAGCATTCTCCTGGAAATATTAGCAATTCAAGATTCCCACTACAGTTTTCCATTTCTCACCTTAGGCAAACTGAAACCAAGTGTTGGTCCATCATGTGGCACAAGTTTACCTGTTCAAAACTCCAACCGTCACTTCCTTATTGCCCTTCACACTTTGTAACAGTTTCATTAATGGCATTCATCCTCTGCTTGCTGGACACAACGTGAAACCAGTATCACATTGAATCTCCTCTGAGTGATTGGGCTTCCTCACAGCATGGAGGTTCATTTCTAAATGCAGTGCTCTAAGCGGTGAAGATGGTAGCAGAAGGTCTTTTAAGACTGAATTATCTGGCTTTCTTCTACTGTGATCTAGTGAACAGAACACATGACAGGGCAGCCCAGGTTTAAAGCAAGAGAGCACAGACCAGTCCTTCAGGAACGAGTGTCACATTCGTGGTGCCATAGAGCATATGGAATGAAAACAGTGCTGTAGTCATCTTCAGAGACATAGCCTACATCATTTACGTTCACATTCTGAGTCCTCAGCTCTGTTCTAAGAATACCCCTTCGAGATCCATTGATTTTTATCTTCATTTTTACAGATGAGAAAATAGAGACACAGATAAAATAATCAACACAGGTTGAGGGCCTCTCATCCAAAGTTCTGAAATCCAAATGGTCCATAATCCAAAATATTTGAGCACTGGCATAGTGCCAGGGGTAGAAAATTTACACCTGACTTCCAGGTGGATTTCAGTTAAAATGCAGGTGTAATAAAAAGTCTCATTCAGTATTTTCTTCATGCCATGTGTATGAGGCCTCTATGAAACAAAAATTCATTTTATGCTTTGACTTGGCACCTATCTACTAGATATCATATGCTAAAACTGCAAATACTTCAAAGACTGAAAAATTCAAAATCAATACTTCTAGTCCCAAGAACTTAGGTGTACTCAGTCTGTGTCCTCAAGGTTATAATCTTAAATGTCACACAACTGAAAGTCAACCTCAGGCCAGTTGGTTTCTGAACCTGTTTGCTCAATGTCTGTTTGGACAAAATAGCATATGATCTCTAAGTGGTTAGCTCTCTCTCAGGGTGAGTAAACCATCTTACAGAGAATGTATCTCCTGCCATACTGCATCAGTTCATCCCAGACTACTTACTGAAAGACCGCTAAATGCCTGGCACTGTTTTGAATGTTGGAAATGCGATGATGAGTAAGTCAGAAATTATTCCAGCGTTCAAATAGCCTATAATACAGATTAGGAAAATAGCTATTATGAATTTGAAATAATTACTGTTGTAGTTTCCCAGTGTATCCAAAGAAGCAGTAAAGAGCACCGTGGGGGAGTTTTAAATACTCGGTGATTCATGACTTGGCACAGGGTCCAAGAAATTTAAACATCTAACATTTAAAATCATATTTCCAAGATTGATCAAATGCCATGCCCTTTCTGCTCAGCAGCTTTTCCCTCTCCGAACCTCCAGGTGTCACTAATCTCAGAGAGTGCAGGTGCTGTCTGGACTGAGCATCCTTGATGGCTGACAGAAAGAGCTGTGCCCATTCTGTGGGTCACTGGCTCTTTGCAGCAAAGGAGAGGTCCTGCTCGCATCCCTGTTTTTGTGTGAGTGAAATCCCCAGTTCTTCCGATTTTCCTCAGTACACATTGCCTGTGATTGTGCTATGAGGGAAATTGAAATGAATTCAGAAATCCATAGAATGTTCCTCGTGGAGGTGACACTTAAAAACACAGGCAACATTATGGTTTTGTTGGCTATTCGTGAAAAAATGTCATACTGATTGCTGTCTGTGGTGCCACTTTGGGTACCTGTGGGCAACACATTGGGCATTACAGCCTAGCCCTGTGGTCAGAGGCCTTTCTGAATCCTCTCCCTGAACATACTTGCAGTGTGACAGTAAATAAATCACCCAAGCTCTTGGAATTTGGTTTTTGTCTTCTGTAGAATAGTGGACAGAGAGTCACCTCAAAGATCACCTGGGGTGTCACTAAGTATGTGGTAGCAGCTATGTGTTAGGTTAGTAGCAGTCTTTGAGGTCAGCGTAGAAGAAGGCTGGCAGGGACAGAAAAGGTTTCCTCATATTCTCTGCTGTGTACTGTGCAGAAATGGTGGCTCAGCAGACCTGAGTTGACCAAACTTGCACATTCTAAAGGTCCTGTGGGATGACCCATGCCCTCCTCCTGGGAGACGGGCTGTGACCTTTTGGAATATCTTCCTCAGCAGGCATGTCTTTGCATATCTGGAATATTTTGCCAGGACAGATAGTTCATGCTAACAATGTGACCTACAGTGAACAATCCTTGTGTATGTTTGGGCCTAGGACCACACTAGAGTAATGTTCCACCATGCTTCACATGATATCTAGTGTATCCTATGCCTATGAGTGATTTCCAGAAAGCCCCTCAATGCTAGGGCTCAGTTGAACTTCCTTGGCTGGGTGTGCTTCTCATGAATCACTACCTGGAGAATTAAGTGTTCTCTGTGTGGCTCCACTGAAACATACCATACAGACCGGCAGTGTGACTTCCTGCACTCCAATCTATGCTAACTGGAATGTCTGTCCTTTCACCTTACCAAGTCATGCCTGTGAGCAAACAGGATTTTCTTAGTTCTGTGAGCCCTAGTACTCCGAGGGTGGTTTTTGGGGTTTCCTGGCAGACAGGAGGAACTTTCCTTTGTGATACCTGACCTAGCCTGATCTTCAAGAACACTGTGACGAAGCAGATACCTTCAGAAGCTAGATTCCAAGGAGCAGATGCAAAGCGTTCAGCCACTTTGAGTGGGAACTGCTGGATCTCAGAGAAACAAGTATTGTTTGTGCCAGTGATTTCTGAAAGAACCGAGTAGAGACACTACCCACGTCCAGGCACTAATGGCACCCAGCCTTAGAGACGCACCATGCCTTCTTTTTGTGTCAGAAGGAAGCACTCGGTATGAGAGAGAGGCAGAGAGACATGCACACAATACCAGAAGCATGCCAGCATCCTCCCCTCTCCACCACCACCTGCTGAATTATCTATAAGCTCCTCTGGGCACTAGCGAGAGTGCTCAAAGGGAAGCAAGTGCCCCTCGCAGACCAGAGCAGCAAAGAGACTGAGTCTCCAATCTGATTTGAGGCTTCTGATTTCCTTCCATATTTTATATTAAAAAAATTTTGAAGAAGAAAGCTTATCTGTGTGCACGGATATGGGAAGGTTTCCAATACAGGCTGCTGTGGGGAGATTAAAAATAAGATGTAGGAAGAGGATCAGTGGATGATTATTTGTGTAAAGCAAAGCAAACACACACCTATGCACACACGATACCATCTCTTTTTATATAAGATATTCACATATGTTTCTTATGCTTCTTGTTCTCTCTCTTTCATTATGAATATACATTTCATCATATTTATCTCTCTCTCTCTGTTTCTCTCTCTCTCTCTCTCTCTCTCTCTCTCACACACACACACACACACACACACACACACACACACATACACACACACACACACATCTATGTCTTGAAGGAAATGTTTGCTAGGAATAAGCATTGCAAGGTAACTCCTTCAGAGAACACATGGGCTCTTTTTTTTAAAATGGATTTTTTTCATTTATTTTACATACCGACCACAGTTTCCCCTCCTTTCTCTCTCTCTCTGTTCCTTCTCCCTGTCTCCCATCTACTCCCTTCCCCATGCACTCCTCCTGTCTCAGTTCAGAAAGGGTCAAGCCTCCCATGGGTATCAACAAAAAACTGCACATCAAGTTGAGGCAGGACCAAACTCTTCCCCCTGCATCAAGGCTAGATGAGGCAACCCAGCATGGGGAATAGGTTCCCCAAAGCCAGCTCAAGCTCCAGGGACAGGTCCTGATCCCATTGCTAGGAGCCCCACAAACAGACCAAGCTACACAACTGTCACACACACGCAGAGATTTGGTCAAGCTAAGACTCCTAGCAATAGTGGACAGGGTCCTGAACTGGCCATCACCTGTAATCAGATTGGTGACTAATTGTCAACAGAGCGCCTTCATCTGGTAACTGATGAAAGTCAATGCAGAGATCCACAACCAAACACATGGACTCTTAAAGCCATAGAAAGTCTTTATTGGATGGTTCTCAGGCTACACAGGGAACTTGCCCAAGCTGTATAGCCCCAAGGAGTCTCACTGTTCTTTACTTCTTACCTATGAAAACCACATTCTGGTTGACACATATCCATTAGCAAGAACATTCAGTGAGAAGCCAAACTACAGAAGCTAAAAAAACAAGGTTAGTACATTTAGGGACTTCCCCCAGATCCTGGAACTATGGCCTAGGTCTCTGATGGATTAGATCATTGTTTTGGCATGCACTGGGGCCTACATTCTGGGTTCTGAGGTCAGCATGGTGCCTCTGATGTGGAATCAGCAGTACTAAGGTCTGGGGGACTACTAAGTTCCAGGGACCTGTTACATGAGAAGCTTCTGGGAAGGGAACTGGGTAGCATGAACAGCTTCAGACATTGGACAGTACTGCTACAAAACAACCTAGGCTTAGAACCTTAAAGCAAGCGGGCCCATTACTTGATGTTTCTAATGTCAGAAGTCCTAAAATGAGTTGGCACAGCAACACCCTACTGGATCCTGAGGAGAACGTCCCCTCCTGGCTTTGCTCAGCTCCTAGAAACTGCAATCCACATTCTTCTATGGAGGACCCCGACTTCCTTCTCTGGAGAGCTTGCATTCTCCCACTGTGGGCCTGCATCCCTTCACCCTGTTCCACCCTTACTTCTGTCCCTGTGATCCTCTGCTCCCTAGAGGGACCTTGTGACTGCCTGGACTCTGCATCTCAGTGTGGAAGTCACTCACAGCAGGGCAAACCTGCTCTTCCTGTTGTGCGGCACTGTCACAGGCTCTAGGCTTGAGGATGTGAACCCCTCTGGGGACAACTACTCTGCCTTGGAAAATCACTGTCACTGGGCACAGCTGTCATTTCAAAATGTTTTCCCATGTGTAGTATTGTGCACTCAAACTGTAAAGCTGTACTTATATTTGATAAGGCAATTCCTATAGTTGATTAATCACAAAACAGGTTCTTTATAGTCCTGGGAATCAAACCTGGGTCCTAGTGCATGCCCTGCTTCTGACCTACATCCCTAGCCCTCTAAGACTACTCATGTGTGTATGTGTCATGTTTCCCTTCTCAGAAGCAGCTATATTGTTTTTTTTTTTTATTGTGATCCTGTATTTCCAGGAGGGGTTGCTGTAGCTCTAAGTGAATAGGGTAGGGTAAGGCACACTTCTGTAATGTTTAGTGTCTTGGGGGGGGGGGGAGGCTTCTTTCTGTTCTCTTAGGAGGTCAGTCAGTTGTCATGGGAGATGCTGGGTACAAGCTACACAGGGCCTCAGACAGGTGTCCTGGGGGAAGCAGGCAGTACACATGCTCAATTCTTTCATTTCTTCAGCCTCCAAGCTGTGGGCCCTCCCCCAGTACAGCTGGGTACTGGGAAGGGCACCGGGCAGTGAAGAGATATGCCCAGTTTCTCTTGCCAGGAACACATTGTATATCTTCCAGGATGGCATCGTTTTCCGGCTGTGTATTTATGCCTGGGCTAGTGTTCCAAGAAATACCATGATCAACCAAAGCATGATTTCCCTGGGAACCACAGGGGCATAAGGCTGTCAGCCCAGCTGATATAGGGACCTCCCTGGCTCTTTTGTGAGCAGCCCACAGCCATGAGGCAAGAAGGCACCAATGATGCATAGGTCTCTAGTTCACTCCTTTCCCCTGGGGCTTAGCTGATTCATCCTAGTGTCTCCAATCAGGCCTGGAGCTGAGACCCTCATTGGGAGAGAGGGTCCCCCAAGATGGTAAAGGGGCACTGTTAAGGCAATTGCCCTTGGTCTGGAACCAATCATGGGGACTTGCAGGGAATGTCTTTTCTCTTTCTTTTATCTGGCTGCTGTATTTGAGATGCTTAAACACCCCAAATTTATCAAACACCCACTCAAGCCATAAGCCACTCAGGTCAGTGAATCTTATACAAAGGAAAGCGAAGAAGAGAGGTGTAGGGGCAGATGGGAAAGCAGATGCCCAAGGCACACAGTCTCCAAAGAACAGGCCTGCTCTGGTCATTGAGGATGGAGCACTAACTGAGAGATGCCATTCTCTGTTGGCAGAAGATCCTTTGGATTGGTCACATATACATTTGTTTGTTTTTGCACAGAATCTCCCTGCATGTCCCAGGCTGGCCCTGAACTCCAGATCCTCTTGTTTCAGCCTCCCTAGTGATTCCATGTAAGCATGTGCCAGCACACCCAGCTCACTTCCGTAATTCTTATTTATAGTACACAGAGTCACATCTGCATTCCAGAAAAGACCTTTCTGGAATAGGATGAGTTCCCACTGTCCCACCCCCTACTTTTTAGATAGTCAAGCATCCTACTCGCAGAATTCAGGGAAATGTATTACCTGTGACACGCAGACCTCGGTCCATATAGAAGAAAGATGTGCAAGCAGGCACCATGGAGTGGGCCTGTAATCGCAGCACTCAGCAGGCAGGAAAATAATGAGTTCACAGGAACCTGGGTAGTATAAGCCAAACCCTGGCTCGCCCCCCTGTACACACAGCAATAGGAGGCTGCACATTTACAGAATCGATTTTCATGGGAAATTTTTCCTTCCACAGCCATGCAGCAACGATTTAACTAGAACCACAACCAAAGAGGCAGAGATCAGCAAAGGCAAGTCTCAAATTGTCTCAGAGCTCAGTGGACAAAGGGCATAAAATCCAGACGACTCACCCGCGAAGCCTTGGTGGAAACTAGACGCCTTGGACTGTAGTGTAGATTTTCGGGGCACTGGAGTTTTTCCTCTCTAGTGACACAGTGTCTCATTCTGCTTTGGGAAGAAAGAGGTGAAAAGCTGAGTCCCAGAATTCAAAATCATTGTCAAGAGACCTGGGAAGGACTTTAAAAGGTGATCATAATTACTTCCTTCTTCTTGATAGCACACAAAGGGGGTTCCCCATCTAACACCCCCACAAGACCTTGGCATAAAAAAGATGAGTTCAGTATTGTTCCAGTGCCTCTCTGGTATTTAAAAGCCCTTCTTGGGGAGAAGAATTTATTAAATATTGTAGTCAGTTCAATGTCTCCTGTTGAAACGTGCTTTAATGGGCTTATTAAATTTAGATTATGATAAAAAGAAAGAGAATAAGAAAGGCAGTTCTCCCACTCAGAGGTCCTGGATGCCACAGGATGACTGGTATTGCTAAAGGAAAAGCTCCCAGCCTTGATTTACCCCTGTAGCAGGAGAAAGAGAGTGACTCTTCAAGAAGACAAAGAGGACTCTGCTCTGTAAACATGCTCTGCTGGTCACACACAGCCTGCCTCTAAAAAGAGTAATGAGAGCCTTTCTTCTCTTTCTTTTCTTAGTCCACCCTTTTCCTGACTGGTGTTATACATTGTTTAATAATATGAAATGCACTACTCATAGGTAGCATTTAATGATGGCTCCCTCTGGGCTAAGCATGGCTGCACGCATTGTACCTGTGTTAACACTTTGAATACTTACAGCATCCTATGAGGTGGTATTATTATTGTCATCATTATCATCATCATTGTTTTCGACACTGACGTCATTGCTATCATTGCTGCCTAGGGATGAGAAAGGTGAGACACCGAGAAGCTACGCAAAGTCCCCAGGGCCACACAGTGAAGGACACAGCAAGGGTTCTCACTCAGGAATCCAGATAGATTTGGTACCTGTCTAACTGCTGGATCACATAGAACATATTTATATGTTCTTCTATCAAGCCAGATATTTCCCATAAAAAGCGAAAGTCTGCTCTTATTACCGGCCCAGTTCCTGAACCTCTCTCTCTCATGCCCTAAGTTAACTATTACAACCATCTTGGGAAATAATTTCTCACACATATGAAAATAAATAGAATCACCTTGTTTCTGAGCCCAGCACCAATCATTTTCAATCTTTCCTGTAGCTACCTTTTCATTCAAAACCAGCCCCTCGTGACCATCTAATACCCCGTTCAGCTTTATTTAGGGGTTCTCTTCTTGACAGACAGGTTGCTTTTGATATTTCACTAAATTAAACAGCACTTCATCACATGGGCAGGTCTGTCCCCAGGGCAGAGGGCAAATGCAGCGCGTCGGGGCCCTTTATCCTTTGACAGCTAGCACCAGCTTACACTCTGGATGTGGGGATCTCTTCAGCGTTTTCGTCACTCCTGTCCTGTAAGGTGAGCTTTGATGACTTCTTGCTTCCGGTCCCCTTATTGATTCAGTTTGTTTGTTTGATTGATTGTTATAGGGTCTCAGTATATAGCCCAGGCTGGCCTCAGACTCACCCTGTCTCAGCCTCCAGTCCGCAGAGCGATAGGATTACAGTCGCCGCCTGCTGTCAGTGAATCCTCACCTTTGACATCCGGGCCTTGTGCTCTCCACCCATAGAATGCAGTGGAGACGCAGAGTGCAGTGTGGACTACAGGGAGAATTTGCTTCTGAGCAGAGGACAGCACACCGTCTAAGGTGAGAACAGGCAGTTGGGGAGAGGCTCACAGCTCCGACCTGATTTTGCAGCAGAGGGGTAGCTTCTCCAGGGTTGTCTTTCTGTCTGGGTGCTTGACTCACAGGGGGAGAGCCTTGTTCCATACCAGAGAGCCTCTGGGTGAATAGTGCTCTCTCAGGGCTCACAGTGGGTCTGCTAACGACTTCCAGGCAGTGCCAAAGGCCTGCCTCCACCCAAAGCCCAAGATAGGACTGAGTTACTTTTTTTCAAGGGCCAGCCCAATGACTCCCTGCTCCTGTCTGGCTTATCACCTACACACCACCTACACACTTGGCTTCCCATCACTTTAAAAACTAAACTTTTTTTTTAAGTGAATGCCAATCACCCTGGATAAAAATTCAGAATTTTTATTTTTATTTATCCTACTGTTCAGGTAGGCCCTTGACCACTCGGTCCATCTTTATTGCCTGTGTCCCCACACAGCCAGGCCTATTTGAGGCTGAATTTTGGGTTTCCTTGACTCTTAGGCAAATGTGGTGGAAACAGAATGTTAATGAATTTTGTACTTGTTTAACCTGGAAAAGCTGCTTGGGTCTCTGAGATTCCCCAACCCCCCCCCCCCCCCAAAAAAAGCTATAGAGGCAAAGCCCTGTGCCGAGAGAGGTTTCTCTTCAATATCCAGCTCCTAATTCAACAAATAAGTGGTGAGGAGTCAGTGTGCTGGCACGGTAGCAAGTGCTAGGGACACAGAGTTGTCACCACATGTATACTGTCCTGTCCCCACAGAACTGCAGGTCCCTGGCTACCTGCTCCATTGACTCACATGTTTCCTTTTTCCTATTTTCTATTTTCTGTTGCTCATCTCTTTCCCAAGAGCTTCACCTGACTCGGGTGCTGGCCTTTACAGAGATGCCAGCTCCTGCCTGTCAGGGTTCTCTACTGCTTCAAACCTCCATCCCTGCCACAAGAACTCTACAGGGTGTGTCTGAGTATTTTGGAAATATAGCCAATATCTGCATTTACTGCAATTGGCCCAGATCAGTTAAAATACTTCAGAATAGAGGGTCTTAGACTTTGCAAATATACATCCACTATTCTTCCCTAGAGATTTCATGGGCCTCCTCCATGGCTGCATTTCTTGAGGGCACAGCCTGACTGATTTTGTTGGGGACTGTCTAATGGTAGAAGTTTCATCTTCCTCCAGTGTGTAGGGCATATTTACTCACACACTGAGAAGCAGAAATCCCATGGGATAATTTAAAAATTCATCATGGATTTGTTTCTTCCCCCTCTCCCCTTGGCACAGAGCTTCTAAAACACTTAAGATTTCCTGAGTGACAGGAATATCTTTTTGTCCACCAAACCTGAGACTGTGATAATGAGGGTTATCATGGTGGGCACCTGTAGATTCAGGATGGAGGCTGGTTGCCAGAGCAACCAACTATGTGAAAAGAGGGTTGAATATTTCTGCCTTGTTTCTGTTTTATGAGGAAGGTAGAGACTGAGTTGATCATCAGTATGATGTTATTCTCAGTAGGCAAGTTATGGAATCAGTATGGGCATCAATCAGTAGGTGAATGGATGAAGCAAGTGTGGTGCATATATACTGTGGGGTTTGATTTAACTGTAAAGAAGGAAATGATGTCATTTGTAAGAGCATAGACGGAACTGAAGACAATTACGTTGAAGGCAATGGGCCAGACTTGAAAAGACAGTATCACTTATTTTCTCCCATGTGTAAAATCTATACTTAAAAAGAAAACACACAAGTGAAAGGGCACCATTTCAGCGGAAGAGGAGCAAGGAGGTGCAGGAAAGAGCCGTGGGCAGATACAATCAAAGCACATGATACACTTGCACAAACGTGTTAATGAAGCCTGCCATACTTACTTAGAATTTTTAAAATCCCTAGTGGTCAATGATCTCATCAATCATCCCAGCATAATGAGCCATCCATAAAAACCCTAAACAAAGGGATTCGGGGCCTTTGGGTTTGGTGTGGAGAGATGTCAAGACCCTGCCACCACACCCATATCTTGTGCTTTGCATCTTCTCTATTCTCCGTTGGCTGCTTCAGAACTGTATCTTTAAAAAAAAAATGGACCCTATCTTCTGTAATACATTGGTGATAGTGAATGAAGTGGCTCCTAGAGAAAATTATCTGACCCAATGAAGGCCTGGTTGGTCAGACGTGCTGGGACTGAAGACTGTCCTGGGGTGAGATGGATCTTCCAGCCTGTGGATTTGTGCTGACTTCTCATGATGCTAGAATTCAGTTTGATTGATGGATGCTCTGTTAATTAATTGATGGATGTTTTGTTTAGGTTAGAGAATTAGAGAAATGGAGAACTGGTCAGTGTCAGAAAGCCCCCACAAGAGATAGCTTTCCTCTGAAGCAAGAAGTGGAGAAGGTGCTTGCCGTGAAGATCAGCCTATGGTCCCTCTCCTGCAATGCCCCATCTGCCTGTGCAGGTGTCACTCTGGCCACTCTGCATCAGCCTGTGAAGACATCTCCAGAGACCCACAAAAGATGCTGATGCTCTGAACTGCCATTTGGTGAACAACACCTTTGCCTTCATTTCAGGTCCAGGGTTTGTATCTTCCCACAGCATCAGTGACACTGTGACAGGTTAAGTTGCTGCTTGCAAATGGAAGTATCTCAGGCATATCACAGTTCTTGATACATGTATGTCACCAATCAAACAGTTAATGAATGCTGGCTGAGTGCCAGGTACGAGGAACACAGGGGTAGAGTACTCCAGTCTTTCTTAGGATGTTGCTTGCTAGTGAAGAAGTATGGTACTGCAGTACCATAGGAAGGGCAGTGCACAGGATGAGGGATGGGGGCACTAAGAGATGAGATGGCGCTTGCCATCCAAGTATTCAAAGATATTCAAAGTGTGTGCAAAGCTGCTGAGGCAAGGTGCAGCTCGGGGCTGCTCATCAGCTGAAGGGTGATGCACACTGAGGTGGGGTAGGACAGCAGCATGTTGGTGAGGCGAGAGGAGTGGTTGGAAATGTAGGCTCTCCCTCCATAAATCAGGGTTGTGCTTTTATGCTACATGGAAACCAAAACAGTTGGAGCAGCAGAGAGTATGGAGGGGCAGGATCCAACTCACACCTTTGACGTCCCCTCCACACCAGAACTGAACATCCCGTACCTGGGTCACCCACTGCCAAGTTTGCACCCAGATGTCACAGCCCCTCATCCCACACCCTGCCTGAGGAGTGTGTGTCTGACTAGTCTTGGATCCTTCTTCCGCTTGTCTTCCTGCTGACCAGAGCACAGGGAATAACAGTTTTTCCACCTGAGGCATGAAAAGGATAAAGAGTGAATCCAAGGATAAAAATGTGGGCAATGCTTCAGAACAAGCGACTGTCCCACTGAGACTAGCAACATCTTTACAACAGACAGAAGAAATCACCGCCCCCTTTGCCAGGGAGAAATCCTACACCAGTTCCCAAGTCTACAACTTCAGAGCATTCAATCTGATATCTACACATTGGATGGGAAAAGGTGTGGACATATGGAAAACAAAGCATGGCAAACTGAATGTATATCTTCCAGTCTTTCAGACAATCACTAACATGGGATGGGATTCAGGCAGGGGGCACTTAGTTCACATTTTGGCTCATGACCCATGACATGTCACTTATTTTCTTATTCACATAAATCCAGCTTCCTCAGTGGGATTTCTTTCCAGTTGGTTTCTGTGTCCCTCCTGCATGAACTGGCTTAGTGTTAGTTTCCTGAGAACTCCCTTCTTCTGTACTCCAGTATACACTAGGCTTCCATGCCCAGTCCTAATGTCGGGCATTCCCACAACAAAAACGTTCATAGAAATGAAGACAGGGCAGCAACAAGTCAGGTCGTCCTTGGGATTCTCACCGCTGTGAAGTCTCCTGCCTTCCTTGGTCTCGTCTTTGCGTGTTTCTCTGCCATGACTCTGTACTGATTTCTCTGTCTCTCACTCTGTGTTCAGCCTTTGTTCTTCCCTCCTGGATTACTTTTTCTTTCTCTACTAGTGAGAAATTGGACTCTCATCATCTAGGGTGCACATGCTTGTGTGCTCAGCCCTAGTATAGGTAGAATGCTTTGGGAACCGATGACATACGCTTTTATATCTTGGTGAAAACTGCATTTGTAAGAGAGAGTTAAGGGTTTCTATGACAATTCTGATGTCTTTAAGCTCCAAGTTAATAAAATCTTCCTGCTTCCATCTTCCCTCTCCTTCTCTCCCTCCTCCTCCTCTCTCCTCTCTTCTACCTTCCCCTGCTCCCCTTCATCTTCTATCACCGCTTCCTCCTTCTCTCTCTTCCTCTTTCTCTTTTTCCTCTTCCTGTCTTCTAGCTCCTCTCCCTCTTCTCTTTCCTCTTCCTCTCTTCTCCCCATTTCTCTACTTTCTCCTTTTTTACTTCCTCCTGCTCTTTTTCTTCCTCTCCCTCCTCCCTGCTTTTCATCCTTCTCCTCTTCCTCCCATCCTCCCTTGGAAATGTATGAATCCTACGGATCCTTATATCCTACCCTCCAGCACTCTGTATCTTGGTGGTAAGTCCCTCCATTAGGACTTTAAAAATAATCGCCAGGATAAAGAATCATTGCTTCACAAATCAGAAGCCATTAGAGAGTTTCAAACATTCCTTCCATAACTTCCACTGCTTTACTAGTTGGTAAGAACACAAATTTTTCTGCAGTTTAAAACAAAGTAGAGGGAATCCTTTGGGGTATGAGAATGGTAGTCTCCAATTCTATTTCTGTTTTGTTTGTTTGTTTGTTTGTTTCTGTTTTCCTGTGTGACATCTGAAAAAAATAACTTGGTCATCCTTTGTTTGTTGACTTTCTCTGTTGGCACCATTTTTTTTTAAATCTTTCTTACAGGACTGCACGATGATCTTAGCGAACTGTTTGAATTGGAGGAGCTGTCATCCCTGAGTTATGCCTGCTGATGGGTTATCTCTTGAGGGAAACCACAACTGTGTTTTTAGTCGCATCCTGGTGTGGCCATGACCCTCACCAATTGACCTGACCAATATGCAGGACATTGGCCTGCCAGAAGGAAAATAAAACAACAGATGCACAGAAAAAGAAAAAGAGAAACATCACAAATACTAGCCTACAAAAACATGAGATGAGGAAAACAGTGGTCAGGCTCAGTTCCCAGCAGCTTTTAGTCATCTGTCATGCTCTGAATCTCCTGGATACACGCTACAGCCACCCTGCCTGGTGCTTCTCCTCACCATAACAAACCACCTCCTCTAAAGGAGGGAGGCTTCATTTTGGCTCCTTGTCTCTTCTTTGTCTTTGTGTTTTTTGTGAGAATGTGTTCACATATATGTGTGGTGTATGTGCCTGTTTGTGTCACAGTGTGTGTGTGTGTGTATGTGTGTGTGTGTGCACACATGTCTATGGTATGAGTGTGTGTCCATGCATATGTCCAGGGTGTATACACATGTGCATGATGTCCATGATATGTGTATGTGTGTGTGTATGTGCACATGTCCATGGTGTGTACGTGCACATGTGCATGGTGTATATGAATATATGTACATGATGTGTGTGTGTGTGTGTGTGTGTGTGTGTGTGTGCATATGCATATGTTCCTGGTGTGCATAGGCCAGAGGTCAACACTGGGTATCTTCTATTTTGTTCGGCTTTATTTTATTACTTTGATTTTTTTTAAAAATTAAAACCCTCCATTCTCTCCCATACACTCTTGCTTGCTATCTCTCTCTTACTTTCATGACCTCTTTTTATTTAACTATTGTGAGACTCTCTGTATGTATATGTGCGCATGTGTGTGTGTGTGTGTGTGTGAGTGTGCATCCTGCTCAGTCTGTCTAGCATTACTGGTATCTATATGATTTTTGGTCCAACAACTTGGTATTGAATAACCAATAACCGGTTTGGGGCTCTTCCCTGGGGAAGAAACATTCCTCCCACTTTCTTACTTTAAGCATTCCTTAGCTGCCTGTAGTTCTTTGTCTAGGTGGAGTCCAATGTGAAACTTTCCTTTCCATATTAGTGTGTTCACTACTGACATCACCTTATTTTTTGAGACGTAGTCTCTCGCTGATCCTGGAGCTCCTTGATTTGGTTATGCTGGCTAACCAAGGAGCTCCCATGATCCACCTGTCTTGCACCACCTGCCTTCCACCTGCACCAGACCCCAGCACTGGGGTTACAGATACATGGCACTATGCTACCTTTTGCATAAGTGCCAGGGATCTGAGAACCCAAGTCTTCCTGCCTGCATAGCAGACACTTTACGTACTGAATCATCTTCCCCACTGTACTCCGTGGTCTTTGATTCTTGTTTCTGGGCTATAGTGAAGTAGACAGCATGGGCTGGAGCAGAGATATTTCACTCACTCAAGGTGGCTGGGAAGAAGAGGTGGCAGATGAGAGGTGGAAGGGAGAAATACAAGCCACACCATGGCAGCTCACACCCCTAATGGCCCACTCCCCACTTCCTAATAGCCCATTCATCTATGGTCTCATGAATAGATGTTTTTCATTGACAAAACCAACACCTTCATGATCCAATCATCTCCAATGGAGCCACCATTTAGGCACTATCACCATAAGAACTTTTGAGGTGGCATTCCACACCCCGCTGCTACTAAATATATTATGCTCAGTGACCTTTAACTTAATAGCTCTGGGCTTTTCTGACTGGGTAGAAGATGATGAGAAATTTCAGTGTTGAACCTCACCTATCCTGGTTCAGCCAGGATTCATCTAGGTGAGTGGTGAAATCACAACTGGATCCAGGGCAGAGGGTCCCTCAGCTGTGGCTTTGTAGGAATTGGTGGTTCCATAGTCTCATGAATGTGCATGGGACAGGATATTAGCAGCATCATCTAAAGTCCTGGTCTTCTATGAGAGGCCAGCAGCACACAGCTCTAGATATCAATGGTGCCTGCAGACACAGAACAGCCCCTGGCTGAGAAGACTGCTCTAGTGAGGACAAGCAGTTTTGTTCCTACTAATAACTAATGAGGTCTCATATGTTGGTTTTATTATTTTAAAAATCATCATGAACCTTTCAAAAATCCCCCCCACTCATAGTGCCAACTGATCACATAGTGGTTGGCTGCTGAAGTGAGATCAAGAGGTACATCTAGAGAATTGCACGGAACTTTTCAAATGCTGTCAGGATGAGCTAGGGGAATTGTCTCTTCTCACTATGGAAGACAGTAGCCTGGCATGACACATTTGTGTCAGCCATCTAGCGCTTATTGCAAGATGGGAAATACTCAGAGGAGTTACATTCTTGCTCACTTCCGGTTTTCACATTTTCTTTTTTCAGATTTAGGTCAAGTTCCATGTTCTTTTGAGGCTTATCTGTGTCATCTGCACAACGCTAACAGCATCAGTAAAATCACATTTAGTTTTAAGTGAGAGAACATTCAAATCTACAAATTCAGTTTGAGTGAAACAAATTGGTTCCCATAATATAAAACAGAGGGTCGTGCCTTCGGGCATAGCTGAGTTCAGGAGTTAAATGGTGTAACAAAAATTTAGTTTTTCTCTGTCTTTCAGTTTTCATATTGCATGGAGCCTGGTAATGTCAAGCTCAATGATGGAGGCCCTCCTTCAGAATGAGGTTTGCTCAGCAATTCCTGAGTACACAAGATCATCTTCATTCAGATAATGGGAATATGTCTGTCTCCCAGCAGCAGGTGCCCTTTGTTTTACTTTTTTGTTTTCAGTTCTATTTGGGTCAAAGGCTATGTGCATGACCATCTTTGAAGCATCTTTGATGCACTGATTGGTTTGACTCTAGTTTATGTGCCAATTCCTGAATCTGGGTCAGAAAGTTGAAAGGGAGAAAGCTCCTCAAACAAATCAATGGAGGCTATTGAAAGTATAATAATTTCTGGAAACAGACAACAGAAGTGAGCTATGCTGACCTTCCTATAACAAATTTATAGAAACAAGCCGGGTGGTGGTGGCGCACACCTTTAATCCCAGCACTCGGGAGGCAGAGCCAGGCGGATCTCTGTGAGTTCGAGGCCAGCCTGGGCTACCAAGTGAGTCCCAGGAAAGGCGCAAAGCTACACAGAGAAACCCTGTCTTGAAAAAACCAAAAAAAAAAAAAATTTATAGAAACAGTGGAGTGTCAATCAGATTTGGATTATTAATAACAAAATGTTTGAAGTAATTGACTGGTAAAGATAAAAAGTTTATGTGGACTCACTGTTCTGGAGGTTCTAGTCCAAGATCAAATGTCCCAGATGGATCTCTGGTAGTATGTTAACAGGGGAAGGATTCAACAGAACATATTGCTACGTAATGAACCAGGAAGCATAATGAGACTGGAAAAGACATGCCTTCTCCATGATGGTAATTGTTCTGTGACCTAGGAGCATCCCATCAGATCTCACCTTCTAGGGTTTCATTTCTTCCCAGTGGTGTTCTGTGCATCATGTGGGCATCTAGAGAACATTCATCCCCAAACAAGCTTCCCATTGTAAATGAAGGAAACAGATCCTAGGAATCTTGAGACCACTAACTGTTCTCAGCAACAGCAAAACCAAACATGATCAAAAACCTCACTTTTAGATGGCATCCAAGTTTCCAGGATATAGCTAGAGAGATGGACATAATCCTGGACCAAAACAAAAGTGAAAACTTTTGTATCATACATTCCTGGAATCTTCTTGTTCCATACTCGTGTGTGTGTGTGTGTGTGTGTGTGTGTGTGTGTGTGTGTGTGTATGTGTGTGTGTGTATTTACTTTGAAACTTTACTTGCTTAAAAAATAACCTATGGTGCCTGTAAAAAATATATAGATTCCCTGGTTACCATCTCTTTGATTAAAATTTACAATGCCTCCAGTTTGGTCAAGAAACTGCTATCCTTATTACTGTGGACGTTTGTAGAAGTTGCTGATGCCGGTAATTCGAAGTCAAAGATGAATTTTAACATTTACTGGATGCAAGTGGGATTTGGAATGTCTCGCTGTTTCCCAATGTTTATAACATGCAGCCACGTTTGGGAATCAGTTCATTAAATGGTGTAGCAGCTGGGACTTTAGTATCAATAGAGAAGCTACTGTCCAATTCTACCTTAACAAGCTTGTGTGTTCACTCTTTCAGAGTCCTATGTGAATCTTAAACACACCTCTAGTGGGTAGTCATTCCAACCTTGATCTGGAAGTTCCAATCCCCATTGAGGCTTCGGTAACTGTCATGCCTACAAGGCAGGGCCAACAGAGGACCCTAAAGACCCGAGATCCGGATGCGCCTTCTTGCTTGGTTCCTGGACCCTGGGCACTGGAGGTAGACTGAGCAGAGTTCTCCAGAGAACACCGCCAGACTGTGCCACGCCTTTCCTAGACTCTGCGACCTACCTATCCCTTCATTTGTAAGTTACGCCACTTAATAAATCTCCCTTGTAACTACGTGGAGTGGCCTTAATAATTTCACCAATACACACCAACATTTGAGAAACACTGCTACCAAGCAGCAGCATTGGCACTATCTGAGAACTTTCTAGAAACATGCTATCAGGTCCCATTCCAGACTACTGTCAGGATCTGCATTTCTAATAATTTGTATCAACATTTCTAATAATTTGTATTCACTCCAAAGTTCAAGACTCTCAGCCGTAGTCTCTTTTTTCTCTCACTTCTAGAAACTCATTTGGAGATGTGTTTAAAAATAGCCACCAGGCTGCTGAGATGGTTCATGGGGGAAAACGGCCTGATGCTCAGGCCTGATGGCCTACATTTAGTCCCGGGGACTCATGTAAATGTGAAAGGAGAGAAATGACTCCACAAAATTGTCCTCTGACCTCCACACCTGCACCATGGCACATGCATGCCCACACACATCACACCACACAAATAAGAAATAAAAATACATAGTTTTTAAAACAGCCCATTCCCAGTCTCACTTTGGGGGGAATCTCTTTACCATCAATTTTCTTTTCTTTTATAAAAATATTTTTTGAGATTATAATATAAATATATCATTTTTCCATCTCTTTAACCTTCAGCCAAGCCCTTCCAGGTACTACCACCCCCTTTCTCTCCTTCAAATTCATGGCTTCCTTTTCTTTAATGTTGTTGCATACCCATCTGTGTATATGCAGATTCTTAAAGACATCTGCAGATACTTCCGACATCCAGACAGAGCTGAAAGCACCTTATAAAATGGGCTCAGCTTAAATGTCAGCTGCAGCACTTATCAGTAACACCAGTCACTATGTCTGTAAACAGCACAGGCCCACAATCCTGTGTGTAGACAAATCCTACAGCCGGAGGCTCTACCTTGAGTCCAAGCTGCTGGGAAACTTCTTTGTATGCCCATGTTCAAACACCTGTAGCTAAACAGAGACTGAGAAATCGGGAGTTAAACTCCAGGTTTTTGTTTGTTTGTTTGTTTGTTTGTTTTGTTTTTCATTTTGACACAGCAAAGAAGATTACAACTTCCCTCTGGGATCCTGTTTACTCCTTTCCAATAAGGTGGGGTTCTTGAGGGAAGCCTGGCTAGACAGTCTGTCTATCTTTCTGGATCCTGCAGCTGTTAAAGTACCAACTTATCCTCCCAGAAGGTATAAATGGTGCTTTATGCAACAGTGAGTTTTGTTATGGGCTGAGAGGGAGGTGCTGGGCTCCCTCAGATTCTTTCTGAGTCCTTTTCCTCATTAGGTGTGCAAACAATGAGCCCTCCGCTGTGGCCTAATAGGCAAAAGGAGCTCTGGCCTTCATGCTAGGTTGTCAACAGGCTGGCTTGATATGCCTGCATTTCTGACCTAATCAGATGCCAGCGGTCTCTTTATTGAGTTCCCTTGGGGCATCAGAGCAAGCTATAATTCACAATCTCACAGCTTAAATCAGTTCCCCTCTCACAGAGCAGAGCCTAAAGAAAAAGAATGTTGAATAAGGCTTGTGTATGCAAGACCCTTTTTGATGATGGCAAGTTTGTTTGCACAATCTGCTCCTTGCTTGAAGCCAGACCAGAGCTTCCATCAATAGGGCCAGAGAGACATTCATGAGAATAAGTGTATCTAAATTCTAACTAGATGCTCAGGTCAGTCAGCACGAACTTGTTTGACTGGAGAGCTTCCATAAGGGAGATGTTGCCAAATATTTCACGAAAGGAAACACTAGCTTATGGGTGTGTGCTTTGCTCTAGTTCCAACTCTGGCTAATATCGGCTTCCATCTTTTTCCAATTATTTTTTATAAACTGTTGTTTTGATCAGCACAAGATGTTTGTATACATTTATGACTTCTGTTTGTATTGCATATGATTAGTCCCAGATAATTAGTATATATGTCTAGCATCTTAAGCTTTGATCACGTATTGTGATGAATTCATCCCAATTCTTATTTTACTTTAGTTTTGGTGTGTGTGTGTGTGTGTGTGTGTGAGAGAGAGAGAGAGAGAGAGAGAGAGAGAGAGAGAGAGAGAGAGAGAGAGAGAGAGAGAAAGAGAGAGAGAGAGAAAGAGAGAGAGAGAGAGAACACATGTGTAAATAGGTATGTGATGTGCAGAAGTAGATAATGAGGTATCTTTCTCAGTCTCTCTCATCTTTGAGACAGGCTCTCTCTCTGAAGCTCTGGCTTCACTGATTGGCTAGCTGGCCTGTCAGCTGACTCCAGAGGTCCATCTACTTTTCTCACTTCCCAGTGCTGGGGTTACAGACATGTTGCCTTGCTGACTTTTTATATGGGTGCTGGGAATCCAAACTCAAGTCTTCATTCTGTGTGGCAAAAACTTTACCAATTAAGCCATCTCCCCGGGCCCCTCCAAACTTATTATATATATATAGCATCATTGTTCACTGTATGTACTCCACTGAACTATAGAACATTGGTTGGCACTTACTCCTCCTATCAAACACTAACATTGTTTGCCTGACTTCTCCTGTCCCCTCTACCTTGTCCATGGGCTTGTCCTTATTTGACTTAGCCTCAGATTGGAGTATGTGAACTATTTTTGTCTAAGGCAATGATAATTTCAGATGTTGTTGTTTACTGAAAACCTAAGCAAAGTGGATTGAAAATGGACATAATGCATGGGCTTACCTCCCAGGCCGTATCCAGGTTTCAGGTATGTTTCCCAATTAGTGCTCTTAGTTTCTGTCATCTGCCAAGCTTGGCTCCTGACTTTGTCTTCTTGGTAGTCAAGTTACTGAAGCAGACATTTTCTTCCTATATGCACAAGCCTTGGAAGAACCCAAGAGAACATCTCTTCCCCAACGTTAAAATAGTCCTAGACTGATCACTGAGTGGTCTAACTTAGTTGACCTGCCTAACCCCTAAGCCAATCACAACAAGGAGGGGAATAGTATATATTAATTAACTGAAGAGCAAAGTTAAATTCATCTAAACCAAGAGCTTTTTCTTAGTAAGACACATGAATGTTGGGGAGGATGCCAACATTCTCAAAGTTGCTTCTTTCTCTCAATGCCTAATAGATTTGTTTTTAGTTAGAGAGAATGTGAGCCAGTACAAGTTAGATTCTTAAACCAGTTCAATATGGGATTTGCAGACAGCTAAAATCCTTCTTAAAAAGAGACAAATGGAAACCTAAGTAGATTCCAGAGAACTGTACAAAGTTGGCATAATGCTGTTGTAAAGTGGTAGGACTTGATCTGGTGACTGAAAAATCTGATGGTGTTTAAGGTTGTGTGTTTCTATATGCACTTAGGGAAAGGGAGGCAGAGCTGATTATTGACTCGGTGTATTACCTTCTGGCTCACAACTTTTCTCCCCACCTTAAACTCTTCTCAGTCTAGGGGTTTGAAGTGCATACATGTGACTTGTCAGTTGGACTTTTGATTTCTTTCTTCAATCTCTTCATCTTCTAACATGCCCTAGTCACCCACTGCAATGTTTATGCTGTGAACTTTGCCCCATGGAAAATTTTACTCTTTCTCTCCTTCTAAGATATATTTCAAACAAGCCAATATCAGACTATATTATTCAGTTCCCCTGCTCGGTATTCTCAGCTATTCCAGGCTTTAGAATGACCAAGGGCTTTGGACGGAGCACAATGGTATAGGGCTTGCTTAGCATGTGAAAGGTCCTGGGTTCAGTCATCAGTATTGCAAAAAAATATGAAAATGAGGAATTAAGTAAATTTGAGAACTCACTGAACAATTTAACAACAGATTAGAAGAAACTAACAGAAAAATCACTGAACTAGAAAATAGGACTTGTATAGAAAAAAATCAGTGCATAATATATCAAGAACAGACCAAAAAGGTTGAGATCAAACAAACAAGCAAGCAAACAAAAGCAGGCTGGTGAGGTGGCTCATCAGGTAAACATACCTGCTGCAAAGCCTGACGACCTGAGTTGAATCCCTGGGTTTAACTCATATTGTAGAAGGAGAGAACTGATTCCTGAAAGTTGTCCTCTGACCACCATATTTCACTTATGCTATGACAAACATTCACATACATACATACACCGCACACACACACACACACACACACACACACACACACACACACACAATGTAATAGAAATAAGATAACATAAGTGATACATGGGGCAAAATAAAGTAAATTAACATTTGTGAAATTTGAGTTTCACAAAGATGGAAAGGACCTCCGTGTGTTTATCTACCTATCTGTCATAAGTCTATCTCCTCTCATCCCTCCCTGGCTGCTTACCTGCTTGCTTCAGTTCTGAAGAATAAACTCGCAGGGCTTCATGCATGACCCTAATGGGAATGACCACTGTATTTATCTGTCATCTACCACTCATCTATCTATCTATCTATCTATCTATCTATCTATCTATCTATCATCTATCTATCTTCCTATCTCTCTCCCTCCCTCTCTCTCTCCCTCTCTCTCTCTCTCTATATATATATATACATATATATATATATATATATCACCAATCTATCATTTATCTATTTACCTATCAATGAATCATCTCTACTTGTAAAAATAAAGACACAGATACGGAGAAGCTAAAGACACAGAAATAAATGGCATAAAAATAGCCATCTGAAAACTATTAGTTATAGATTTTGCTGAAATCTATAAAAGGTGTAGATTCAAGACTTGCTATAAATTTCGAGCAGCATAAAAACAAATGAACAAGCAATTGCTTATAGGAACACGTTGTTAGAAAACAGCAAAAAAAAAAAAAACCCAAATACAAAGGGAAAATTGCAAAAGCAGCTAGAATAAAGGGCATGTTGGGGATAGACACCATCAAAGGAGTAACAATGAAACGAATGGTCTCATTCCGAGGAGAAATAATAGAATCTGGAAGATAATGCAATGATTTCTTCAAAATGCCGTAAGAAGATAATTGTAATCCTTGTGAAAATATCTTTTAAAAATGAAGGTAAAATATATGATTGAACAAACAATAACTGAAAGTTCATCTCTAGAGCAGATTACACTGTGGGCTGTGCAGGGAAGGTGTCTCCGATGCAGGCAGTGTTCACTCTGATGGGGTCTGTGCTCCCTCTGTGCTTACTGCACACATTAGCAAAGAATCTGATTACACATGTATGGAATATTGTGTTCTTCTTCCTTCCCCCTATTCAGCCCTCTCCCTCCTTCCCCTCTCTCTTTTTTCCTTTTTTCTTTCTTTCCTTCCTCATTACTTTTATCTACCCTGCTTTCTCTTCCTCTCACTTGGAGAGAAAACTGACCCCTGAATGGTTTTCTCTGACCTCTACATTTTTCTTATACCTTGGCAAGCATTCCCCCCCACACAAACATATACAAACATATAAATACAAAGATGATAGGTAGGTAGGTAGGTAGATAGATAGATAGATAGATAGATAGATAGATAGATAGATAGATTTATTAAAAATAAACATAAGAGACTTATGGGTCAAAATGAAATGAATTAACACTGTAAAATTTTAGTTTCATAAAGATGGGAACAACTTCTATGTATTTATCTATCACATATCTATCATTTATCTCTTCTCCATCCCTCCCTGATTACTTATTTGCTTGCTTCAGTTCTGAGGAGTAAGCCTGGGGCTTCATGCATGTTTGACGAGTGTGCTACCACCAAACTACATGGATCCCTAGCCAACATCTAATTCTTTGCTCCACTTCACAGCAAAACTTGAGAACTCTGTCTAATCCTAATAGACCAACTTATTCAAGTACAATTTTTTACCTATTTTTCCTACAGCCTTGATACCTTGGAATCATCATTGCTCTCCTCCACTAAATCTCAGATTTTTATGAGGACTTGGGATACCCATCTCATTGGATTTCAAGATAATTGGCACTGCTTGCCTTATGAAAAAAACCATTTCAATCTGACCAGTGGTGTGATTGCACATTCTTCCAGTTTCTCAAAGTTTCAGTGACTGCCTCTTTTTATATTTTTCTATAGACCCATCCTCCTGGCTTGTTTTCTAAAACTGGAACACGATGGAGCCCTTTCTAATCCACAGTTCCTCCTCCATCCATGTCAACAATTCACACTTGAAAGGTGACAGTTGTATATAATTGAATTCATAAGGAGTCAGCATGCCTTTTCCACAAACTTTCTGTGGCTCTGTGACCATACATTATTTGTCTCAGCTGCTCAGCACTCCATGCAGAATGACAGCATCCATTGGCAACACATGAATGGACATGCTCTGTTCCAATGAAACTTTATTAACAAAACATGTGATGAGAACAATTTGACCCAAGGGCTATACTATGTTGTTGTCTTTAAAGATATCCACATCTGAAACTCTTGCACACTTTTGTTATCAACATGTTTGAAAGATTCGTTCCAATGGTGATAAGTTGCTGTGTCAACTGGGCTGTCACTCACTATCCATAGATGTTTAGGCAAAGAATCATCTAGATGTTCCTGTGAAGGGATTTTTGAGTGAGATTAACATTTAAAACAAATAAAGCAGGTTACTTTCACCATGTAAGTGGTCCTCAATCAACCAGTTAAAGACCTTAATAAAATAAGGACCATCTTCCTAGGAGAAGGTAGCTCAGCCAACGTACTGCCTTCAGAGTCAAATTACAGCTTCTAAGTCTTCAGCTGGCTGGGCATCCCTACAGGGCTTAGAACTTTCAGCCTTCAGTTATGTGGGTTGGTTCTCTAAATCTCTCTGTCTCTGTCTCTCTCTGTCTCTCTCTCTCTCTCTCTCTCTCTCTCTCTCTCTCTCTCTCTCTCTCTCACACACACACACACACACACACACACACTTCATTCCATTATTCTGGAGAACCTTGACCAATACACCCCAGTCTGCTTTCTGTAAGATCCTTTGTCCTGAGCACTGTCACATTTCCAGTCACCATCCTGATGGCCAGCTCATTCATTTCTCTTCAGTCTCTCCTCCGAGAAGTTGGGAATGTTTATAGACAAGTTATCACAACTCTTTCATGCATAAAAGTCTCAAATTGAAATACCAATGTCTAATGCTCACCTACCAGTCTGTGGAAGGGTGAGATCTGGAACCCTGGAATGTGCCTATCTCCCTAACAGCTATCCTTTAGCTCTGGTATGGACAGTGTTTATCCCTCTGTTTTGTCTTCTGCTCTATGTGAATTTCTACATAGTCCAGCTGCTGTTCACTGACCCACCTGCAAGGCCTCTGTGCTGAGATCACAGGTGTGTTCTATCATCTCTGGTCTCTTTCATTTTATAAATAACAGGAAGATATCCAGCACTCTTTGATCTTTATAATTTCTTGAACTTGTCGGGATTTAAAGCCCTTTCCTCTGCTGGTCTTTCCAGACTCTTTTCTCCCTGTGATCTCTGCACTCTACCTCACATCATGTGACCCAACTGATTTCTCTCTGCCCTGGGCTTTTCTATGTCTAAGCCTAGGTACCTACTGCTCCTTATAATTACCTTGCTTTTGTCCCCCTAACTGAAGCCCTTTGTCCCATGACTTGCTCAGCCCACCTTCTTATAGAACTCAGGATCAGCAGCCCAGGGATGGCACCACCCACCATGGGCTGAGCCCTCTACCATTGCTCACTAAATGAGAAAATGCCTTACAGCCGGGTCTCATCAAGACATTTCCTCAGCTGAGGCTCCTTCCTCTCTGATGGCTCTAGCTTGTGTCACCTCTTTCCATATGTACAGGAAGTATTTATTAGGTGATTTGACAACAACACAGAGTAGATTTATACTGAATTAAGACTACTACAGCTTCAGTGGGAGATACATTTTATGAGATTCCTATGGTGTGTGTGGTCCAATATTGGCTAGAAATCTATTATCCAATAAGTCACTATATAAAGAACACTGTACAGATGAGAACGTTTGCTGAGCATTTACCAAATGCACATGCAAGGTCAGCTTTCTCTCATGTAGTCTTCTCAAGAGCCTGGAACAGGTCTACACCTGCATGATAAAAGTGGGACTCAGCAGTGTCATTATTTTCTAGAACCCCAGACATAGCATGAAATTAAAAGTCTAGCACTCTGATAGCAGAGAATGTGGTGGTAATTATTCAGTGACTTACTTTAAAAAATGTTTGGTGAGTGTTCTAGTGTTTGATCTCTGTTCCTATGATAAACACCATGACCCAAAACAGCTTGGAGGAGGAAAGTGTATTTGGCTTACACTTCCAGGTCAGAGTCCATCATTAAAGGAGTCAAGGCAGGAGTTCACATGGAAATGAAGCAAAGACCATGGTGGAATGCTGCTTCCTAGATTACTCCCAGACTTTCATTCAGCTTCCTTCCTTATACAGCCCAAGTCTACCTGCCCAGGCATCATACCACCCACATGGGCTGGACCCTCCTTCATCAACTAGTAATCAAGAAAATGCCCCACCCCATAGACATGCTCACAGGTCAATCTGGTGAAAGCAACTCCTCAGTTGAGACTCTCTCAGAGCACTCTGAGCTGTGTAGAGTTGACAGGAGAACAAGAAGTCTATATCAGTCCTCCAAGAAGAAGGAGCGGAATGACTGACTGTAGGAGGCCTGCCATGAAATGCTGCCATCAGATATGGCCCAGCAATTTTAATCACAAACACAAAAGACTAATGGAAATACAAAGAACTCCTGTACAAGATAGAGCCCTTTACATTCTGTCATGGATACAGGAGGTGCCCTCAGAACCCCATCCCTTCCTAGAGCTCTTGACTGAAGCGTGATCCTAATTAGTCTTAAACATGGTATGTTCTCACTAATCAGTGGATACTAGATATAAAGCAAAGGATAACCAGACTACAACTCACAGCTCCAGAGAAGCTAGCTAACAAGGAGGACCAAGGAGGGATGCATGGATCGTCCTGGGAAGGAGAAATGGATGAGATCTCCATGAGTGGACTGGGTTTGAGGGGTGGGCATTGGGGGATGGAGGATGAGAGCATGGAGGGACTGGATGGTCGAGCTGTAGCAGGGATGGAGTGGGAGAGCAGTGAGGGGATGCTGTGGTAGAGGGAGACATCATGGGGATGGGGAGAGGCTGGGTGCTGGGGAGGTTTCTAGGGGTCCCCAAGGATGACCCCAGCTTGGACTGCTGGCAGTGGTGGAGAGGGTGCCTGAACTGGCTTGCCCTGGTGAATGCCCTAGTTGTCATCATGGAGCTTTTCTCTAGTGACTGATGGCCAAAAGCCAAGCCAAGCTTGGGGAGTCCAGTCGAGGAGAGAGAGGAGGGAATCTATGAGCGGGGCATCATGATCATGATGGGGAGGACTGCAGAGACAACCAAACTAAACTAGTGGGAACTCATGAAATTTAGATCAACAGCTGTGGAGCCTGCATGGGACTGACTGGGCCCTCTGCATAGTGAGTCAGTTGTGTAGCTTGATCTGCTTGAGGGGCCCCTGGCAGTGGGATCAGGGTCCATACCTGGTACATGAGTGGGCTTTTTGGAGCCCTTTGCCAATGGTAGGACACCTCGCAAGGCCTTGAGGCAGGGGGAGGGACTTGGACTTGCCTCTACTGAATGTACCCCACCATGGGAGGCCTTACCTTCTTGTAGGAGGGAATGGGGGGTGGGGTAGGAAGGGAAGGCTGGAGGGGCAGGAGGAGGGAAGAGGGGGATCTTTGATTAGTATGTAAAATGAATAAAAAAAATTTTCCTTAGTAAGGAAAAAAAAAAACCTGGAGCCAGATATCAAGGGTGAGAGCTGAAAGATCAGAAGAGCAAAGGAACAGCCACAATCACTTCTTACCTCTATGAATCCTCTGACCAAATGGGCTCTCTAGAGTCTGTCTCCACCCACCTTACATTCCTGTCTCTACCTCCCTAGTGCTGGGATTAAAGGCATGCACCACCATTGCCTGGCTCTGTTTCTCTTTTAGACTGGTTCAGTCTCCTGTAACTCAGGGTGGCCTTGAACTCTGATCTTCCTGCTAACTCCTCCTAAGTGTTGGGATTAAAGATGTGTGCCACCACTGCCTGACCTCTATGGTTAACTAGTGGCTAGCTCTGCCCTCTGATCTCCAGACAAGCTTTATTTGTTAGAACACAAACAAAGTATCACACAACATTTGACTGTGTGGTGCCATAGGAGGGGATACCATTTTCTTTCAAGGCATAGCCACTAGAGGACCATTTATGATGAAGAAAGGGTTCAGAAGGAAAGGAAGGGGGATGCTGCATGGTAATAGCAAACATAATCACAATACAGTGCATATATGCATGAAACTGTTGTAAACAAATCTTAGAGCTTTGAAAACTGGCTTAAATGCCAGAATTCTGCTTGAATGTACATGTGGCTTTCTACCTCGGGCATCGGGGAACGAAGAGGTGGACCACACAGGCTGATGATACAGGCTGATGATCCCCCAAGATCAAACAAGTGGCAAGTGCGAGACCCTGAACCCCAACTCTAGCCTGCAACTTTCAATTTTATTTTTCTATTACACTCAGCTGCTTCCCAATTCACACATCTTCGTATTCAAAGAGGCTATTAACCTACTGCATCCCCACCACCTGAGGTCTGTAGAGGAACGCAGAAGCAGTTAGCATCTTCGTGAATAAGCATTACTGGAGTCTGAACTCATCAGCCTGGAGAAATGCCATTTCTTGTCTTTCAAAGAAAGGATAAGTGACCTTGCTCTCCTGGAAGAAGTAGGGGCACGAGGGTAACATGACCCCACAGCAGCTCCAGCTCTGTGGATCTTGGCTCCCCTCCCATGTTCCTCAGCTCTAAATAGAGAAACATGAACCAGCTGGTTTCAAGGTCCTTCCAGATTTTATGGGAAGGAACTTATTTTTAGTAGTCCCTGGAACAGACTTCAGCATTCTTGGAACCAGGAGTTCAAAGGCAAAACAAACAAGGGTAACATCTTAAGAAGTAAGATTTCAGCCAGGCACAGTGACACGGGCCTATGGTTCCAGCTGCTTAGGAAGCTGAAGCAGAAAGACCACAAATTCAAGGCCTTCCTGGGCCATAAAGTCAGGTCAAGGCCCACCTGGACAACTTATCGAGGCCTTGTCTCAAAATTTAAAAACAGAAAAGAAGAGCTTAGCAGTAGGGCACTTGCCTAGCACATTTAAGGCTCTGGTTTGATCCTCAGTTTACAGTTTTTAAAACTGCTCTTTTCTGCCATTTCTTAACCTGCTAGAAGGTACCATGGGACTAACATTCGGAAGATTTTTCTAAAGACTCTAAAATGCAGAAGCGGGATGTTAGCTGGAGACCTTAGCATTGCCTACTACTGGTGCACTCCCTGGGACTCTTCACACCAGCTGACAAGTTCTTCTAGGAAAGCCAACCTCAAACAGTAGTCCTTGGAAGATGTCAAACTCATAAACCAGGTGGGAGGAAATAGATTTAGTTCCTGTGTTCCCATCCCATCCATTTTCTCCTTGAATGTGATCAAATGAGATGACACAGGCAAAGCCTGGCTCAGTGGGAGAGAGATGCTCAGCTCATCAGCACAGGAATTCCCAGGCCATAAACAGCATAAACAGCCCAAGTTCCCAGCAAACTTTCATTCTGGCTTGGGTAGTAGGACATGGCGGGGTGGGGGGGGGGGCAGAAGAGAGGGAAACAAGGGAGAGAGAGGAAGAAAAGGGGAAGGGTGAGAGAGGGGGGAGAAAGAGGGGGAGGGAAAGAACAGAAGGGAGATTAAGAGTGGAAGGAGGGAGAGGAAGAGAGGGAAAGGGAGGTAGAAAGGAGAGGAGGGAGGGAGAGAAAGAGGGAAGGAGAGAGGGAGATCAAGAGCAGGGTAGGGGGTGGGGTGGGGGGAATTTGGAAAATGGGCTTGGAGAGCTAGCCAGAGAAGGATCACTGAGCAAGCCGTTAATTTTCCACAAGGATAATCAATAATATCTCATTTTTCTTTTCTCTGGCTGTTTCTCAATGTTCATGAGGCTCAGGCTACTTGCAAGGAAAATTTCTGCCCTATGTGAGAAGAGACACTTGCTCCTGAATGTGTGTGGACCGAGAGCCCAGGAACCAAATAGTACAATGCCCTGCCCCCCCCCCCCCCCCCCCCCCCCCGCTGGCCTGTCACTGCCCTGCTAACCTGCCCCGCCCCTCAGCGGCTCCTCATTTGTTTGCCAGCTCATAGTCAGAGAGATCTGAAACTTGGAGGGGATATGAGGAACTCTGCAAGCAAGCCTCCTTGTTTACTCCCCACAGGCCTTGCTGGGAAGTATTTAGCAAGCATATTTCCTGAAGGCCACTCTCCTTGTAAGAAACCCCATTGGTGATTTAATTAAGCCTACATAAATGCTAAATGGGATTCAACCAGGATGGGATTTGCTGATTTGTATGTGCTGAAATAAATTTCTTGTTCTGTTCTAATTGAATAGATTGAACACAGACTGTATTTGTTCTTATCCTGCAGCCACTTTCACAGGAGCGATAAATTGGAAATGTTATCTGGCTTGGTGTATGAGGGTTTTTCCCTGGGAAAAAAATCACTCTGCCGTGAGTGAAAGAATGGAAGGACTGAAAACATCTTTTCATTTTACAAAGTCAAATGTCACAAGCAAAGGCACCTCTAAGATATCACATTATGTATATAATATATACATATATATTATATGCATATGAATATATACTCTACATGTTCACTGTTCACAACGTCGTCTTCATCACACAAGTGATTAATGTATGGTCAGTAAAATGGAAAATTAATGTAACCCTTCTACAGATTATTATCATTGTTTTCATGCAAGTTTTACACATAGACCCAAGAAAATAATGACACCTTTGAGAGAAGCCACATGCATAAAGATGTCCCTTGCCATATTTTAATGCTACAACCAATGGAATAACAAAGTAATTTTGCAACAACCTCTGAGAAAAAAAAATCAGTACTTTCACTCTGTTGTTTTCTCAATAGAAAACCAGGCAACCTTACTGTGAAGGATTCAAGCATTATGTGGAAAACCATTGAGGTATAATGTGAGTTAAATTTACATACTGTCCTAGTCACTTTAACAGCCATTTGGACACAGCTTTGAGGCACCTGGGAAGGAGGTCTTAACTGAGGAATTGCGGAATTGCCTGATCAGATTAACATATGGGCATGTGTGTGTGTGTGGGGGGGTCATCTTAATTATTAATTAATGTAGGAAAACCCTGCCCATTGTGGGAGGCAACATTTCCTGAGTGAGTTGTTCAGAGCTGAATAAGAAAGCTGTAAACATATGGATTTTGCTTCAAAGTCCTGCTTAATCCTCTTGTCCTGGCCTTCCTCAATAATGGACAGTCACCTACAAGCTAAAACAAACCCATTCTTTCTCCAAGTTGCTTTTGGTCCAAGTATTTTATCACAGCAACAGAAAGGAAACCAGAGCCCACATAAGAAACCAGACTGTACCATTTCTTTATTTTCTTAAGCTGGCAGGTTGCATGAAATACCCAGGATAGGAAAAAAAAAAACCACACAAAGCACAGAGACAGAAAAATCAGGTTAGTGGTATGACTGGAAATGGCAAGAAAGGGTTTGACTGAGAATGGATAGTGGGTGAAGGTTCTGGGAAAGACACTAACAGCCATTTCACAACATCATAAGGCAATACTGAGGCATATTTAAAATACTTCAAACAATAGAGTTTTGTTTTTGTTTGTTTGTTTGTTTTGTTTTTGTTTTTGTTTTTGTTTTTCAAGACTCGGTTTCTCTGGGTAACAGCTCTGCCTGTCCTGGGACTCACTTTGTTGACCAGACCGGCCTCAAATTCACAAAGGTCCACCTGCCTCTACCTCTCAAGTGCTGGGATTGAGAGCGTGTGCCAGTCATCACCACCCAAGTAAATGACAGTATTTTGAAAGAACAAAATTCATTTTTACCTAATACATAAAAACACTAAAATCAGGCCTAATGATGGGATGGGGTCTTTTAACACATGAAGGTACTCTAAATCGGGTAAATGTATCTGTCTCCCAAACATTGATCACTTTTATAAGGAGAAGCCTTAAAGCCTTTTCCTTCATCATTGTGTAATAAAGGATGAGGGTCTCTAGCTGTCATAGTCCTACTACGCTGCTAATGAAGCCTGTGCTATAGGCTTCTTATCCCTTACAATTGCAACTCAGAGCCCTGATCAGCACCCCCAGTCCTTTTCTCTCCCTTTCTTTCCCAGTCTATATTCTATTATAGTTGGAAGTTTTTCTGTGTCCTGTCAGGTCCCTTGCTGCTTGGACCCAAGTAAACACATAGAGGCTTATATTACTTACAATTTGTATGTCCTATGGGTCAGCTTATATTAGTTAGCTCTTTCAGCTTAATTTAACCCATTCCTATAATCTATATGTTGCCATGTGGCCATGGCATTACCAGTCTGATGACATCTTGTTGCTCCTTTTGCGGTGGCTGGCATCCCCTCCTATCTCATCAGAATTGAGAAAATTCAAGGTTAATAAAGCATTATGCAATCTATTTCTAGGAGTCATTGTTACCTGTTGCTGTTTATTTGGCATATCCTTTAAAGTTTGATTAGATTTTTCTATGACTGCTTGGCCTGTGGAATTGTGTGGTGTACCTGTAACATGCTTTATATTGTAATAAGCAAAACACTGTCTCATTTTTTGAGATATATGCTGGAGCATTGTAAGTCTTAATTTGTACAGGTATTCCTGTGATGGCCAAAACTTCTAATAGGTGTGCAATCACAGAATCAGCCTTTTCAGAACTCATAGAAGTTGCCCATTGAAATCCTGAATAGGTATCAATGGTATGGTGTATATATTTTAATCTTCTGAATCCTGCAAAATGAAACACATCCAACTGCCAGATTTCATTTCTTTGTATGCCTTTGGGGTTGCTTCCTGCAAGTAATGGAGTTTGGTTACAGAAGGAATGAGTAGGACTTTTTTTTTTTTTTATAATTCCCTTGGCTTGTTGCCAAGTGATGGAGAAATCCTTCTTCAAATTGCTATTTATGTGGTATTTCTTATGAAATTCTGAGGCTTCTATCACATAACCTATTGACAACTGATCAATACCATCATTACCCTGTACTAGAGGACCTGGAAGACCCATATGGGATCTGATATGTGTGTGTATGTATGTATGTGTGTATATATATATATATATATATATATATATATATATATATATAGAGAGAGAGAGAGAGAGAGAGAGAGAGAGAGAGAAAGAGATGTCCCCTATTTCTGATCATTTCATGTAATTGTAAAAATAGTGAAGTTAATTCTGTATTGTCAGGAATAAATTCAGCAGTTTCAATATGTAAAACAACTCTCTGTACATATTGAGAGGTTCCATGAAGTCCATTAGTACCATAAAAATGGCATACAGTTCTGCCTTTTGTATGGAATTGTAGGGGCTTTGAAACACTTTACTTAAATCTCTTTATTTATATTCTGCCTTTCTTGATTTATTTGTGTCTGTGTAGAATGTGGGGACTCCAGCAATCGATTTTTGCTGTACAGTGTGAGGAAGGACCCATTCAGTTTTCTTTATGAATACTATTCTCTTGCTTTTGAGATAACAGTTGTTAATCTCTCCCATAAAGTTACTGTAAGCTCTTTGCCAGTACTCATTATCTTTCCATAATAAGGAAATTTCCTCATTAGTTAAAGGTACTACAATTTCTGCTGGGTCCATTCCTGTCAACTGATGAAGTCTTAATTTTCCTTTTAGAATCAAATCAGAGACCTTTTCTACATAAGTCTTTAACTTCTTGCTTGGTTTACGTGGTAGAAATATCCATTCTAATATCTTCCCTCTGCATCAAAATCCCTGTGGCAGAATGTCTGGAGGGTAATATGACCAGAATGCAGTTAGATTCAGATTTACATGATCCACATGTGCTTCTCATATTTTCTTTTCTACTAGAGCCAACTCCTTCTCAGCTTCAGCTGATAATTCTCTTGAACTATTTAAGTCTTTGTCCCATTTTAGGCTATTAGTCAAATTTACTGTGTCAGGTGGATAAGTAATCTTCAAATATATCTTTAAGAACTTTGGAGATCTACAGAATATGGCATTTAAGATGTTTTAATAATGTAAGTTGGTTTTTTTTGTTTTGTTTTTTGTTTTTTGTTTTTATAAAAATGAGACATGTCTTCTCCTGGCAGTGCCAATCTACTTTAGAGAAGATGATAGGCATTGAAGAAACTCCACATGGAGTTTACTTTCTTTGTGTCAAAAGTTAGCTACTGGGCAAGAAAGTGCCCTTGCCTTGACTATTGATGGTGTGCTGTCCAAATTGGACAAGCAGGACAGAAAAGAAAGTGGCTGCAGAACTTTGCCAAGATGAGGTAGGATAGTCCTTTAAAAATCCTGCTTCACAGATAAGTCTGTCAGATATTCTAGCCAAAGATGGAGGCCCCAACATTGCAGAGGAACCTTGGATGACTGTTCAGGTAGCCCGCTATTTCTGTCATTCCTTATTTTTGGAAGTTGTTTACTCTACACTTCCTGTTTACTCAGGTAATATGAGTTTTAGGTAATAAAGTCCTTCTCAGGTCTCTGATGGATTTGAAGACTAAATAGTTATAGTTTTTCTTGTTACCAGACTCAGAAAAGAAACTCACTAAAAGAGATGTAAAGTGTATAAGGTTGAGAAACATTAAAAGATAGTTTTGAGTTGGTAATGCAAGATAGAAATTGAATTAGTTACAACACTTTGGACTCACCAAAATTGAATAGATAATGGAGTATTTTTTTTAATTTGTTAAATGCTAATGGACTAGATGTTATTAGTGTAATATTGCATGAATATATTTGTATATAGTTATTGTACTTTTTGTATATAGTTTTTCTATGCTAGTTAAAACCTTTGCTTTTTGTTTAGACAAAAAGAGGAAAGTGTTGTATGATATTTTGTTTGTGTTCTGACAAATAAAGTTTGCCTGGAGATCAGAGGGCAGAACTAGCCACTAGTTAACATAGAGACCAGCCAGTGGTGGCACACACCTTTAACCCAGCACTTGAGAGAAAGAAGTAAGAAGATCAGGAGGTCAAGGCCACCCTGGGCTACATGAAACTGAACCAATCTAAAAGAGAAACACAGCTGGGTGGTGGTGGCTCATACCTTTGATCCCAGCACATGGGAAGCTGACACCTTTAATCCCAGCACTAAGGAGGTGGAGACAGGAATATAAAGTGGGTGGAGACAGTATCTCAGGCCCCTTTCAGTCTGAGGATTCTTAGAGACAGGATGGCCTCCATGCAGTCTAAGGATTTGTAGACAGGATCCCCCCCATTTGGTCTGAGATTTCTTATAGGTAAGAGTCTCTAGTGGCTGCTACTCTGCTTCTCTGATCTTTCAGCTTTCACCCTCAATATCTGACTCAGGCTTTTTATTGTTAAGACTAATTAGGATCATGCTTCACCCTCTAGCTTAAAAAGAGATACAATAGATACACTAAGAGAAAAATGGTTAATGAAACCAGAGAAAGGAGAAACAGAGGAAAATAAACAGAACAAATGGCAATGAGTTCACAAAAGGCTCCTGACATGGTAGATACTATTCAAAGGACATCATTACTTTAAACATGAATGGTCTAGATATCTCAATTGAAAGACAAAGGCTGCTACAGCAATTAAAAACTATAATTTATTTGTAGATAACCAGTCAATTTTAAATGCAGCACACAAATAAAATTAAAAAAATAATGGATAGAGAAAGTCATACTAACACAGTAGCCAAAAGAGGTCTGCTGCATCTATATTAATTCCAGTCAAATCAGACTTTTGTTTTATTTCATTTTTATATCACTAAAGATCAAACCTAGAGTCATATGCTGGGCAAGCACTCTACCACTGATCTATTTCCCATACCTCTTTTTAATTTCACTTTGAGATGGAGTCTAAGTTGCCCACGTTGGTCTTGAATGTGGTGATATTGTGTTCACCAATATATTGTGCACCTTAATAAACTTATCTAGGGTCAGAGAACAGAACAGCTGCTAGATAGACATAGAGGCCAGAAAATGGTGGCACACACACCTTTAATCTTAGCGTTCAGGATGCAGAGATCCATCTGGATCTCTGTCAGATCAAAGCCACACTGGAAACAACCAGGCATGGTGACACATGCCTTCAATCCCAGGAAGTGATGGCAGGAAGCAGAAAGGTATATACGGCATGAGGACCAGGAATTAGAGGCTGGTTAAGCTTTTAGGCTTTTGAGCAGTAGTTCAGCTGAGATCCATTTGGATGAGGACACAGAGACTTCCAGTTTGAGGAAACAAGATCAGCTGAGAAGTTGGCAAGGTGAGGCTGTGGCTTGTTCTGTTTCTTTGATCTTTCAAAATTCACTCCAACACCTGGCCCTGGGTTTGTTTTTATTAATAACTCCTTTTAAGATTCATGCTACACTTGAACTTACTCTGTAGCCCTGGATGACTTTGAACTTGTGATCCTTCTGACTCAGACTCTTACAGGCCCAGCTCTGAAGCAGACTTTAGTGCAGAAAAACAAATGCCAAAGGTACAGAGTTGACATAAGTTAAAGAAGTGACTCCTACAAGAAGATGCAACAGTCTTTAAGTTACGTACATCTAAGAACAGTGTCAAGGCATACAAGGCAGGAGTGGAGAGATCTCAAAGAGATCAGAGATTCCAACCCCTCTGCCAGTAACTGACAGAATCACTGGGCACATAGCAAACTGGAGATGATTGAAAAATCATAGAATTTCTCATCCAAGATATCAGAATGCACATTCTTCTTAAGCTCAAAGGAAGATTCACTGAATACATCACATTCTGAGTTAAAAAAAAAAACCCTCCACATTCATAAGTCTAGAGTAGGGATCAGGTGGGGTATGCCCCCAAGTTCAAAGAAATTCAGCCAGAAATCCACAACAGAAAACTGAGAAGGAAAAATTAAACGAACAAGCAAACAACAACAATAAAAACAGAGAACAAACATCATACTTCTCATCTGCACATGGGCCAATGAAAAAGTCTCTAGATAAAAATTTAAAACATTTTAAACTAAATGAACAGAGAAAACCAACCCATCAGAAGTACACTGGAGGCCCATGAGATGGCTCAGAAGATGAAGGTACTTGCCACTCAAGCCTAACGACCAGAGATCAATCTCTGGGTCCCACCTGAGGGTAGGAGAGAACCAACTCCGCGAAGTTGCCCTCTGACCTCCATATGAACTTAGTGGCACACTCCAGCCCTCACTTAACACATTATGTGTTGTGTGCATGCATACACACAAATAATAATAACAATAAATTAAAAGTTTTAATCTTTTTATTTGTTGACTCTTCTCTTATGCAATACATCACAACTGCAGCCTTGCCTCCCTTCCCTCCTTCCAAGTCCTCTTTCCCTTTCCCCCAGATCCACTGCTAATCCATTTCCCTTCAGAAAAGAGCAGCCCTCTCAATGATATCAACCAAACTTGGCATAACAAGATGCAATATAAGACTAGGCACAAACCCTCATATCAAGGCTGGTAGAGGCAACCTAGTAGAAGGAAAAAAATCCCACAAGCAGGCAATAGAGTCAGAGACACCCCTACTCCCATTGTTTGGAGTCCAACAAAAACTCCAAGCTAAAGAAATACATCATGTTCACAAAGGGCCTGGCCTAGACCCATGTATGTGCCATGGTTGTCACTTCAGTCTCTGTGAGCCCCTATGAGCCCTGCTTAGTTGACACTGTGGCTATGTTCTGATGGTGTTCTCTACTCCTCTGACTCCAACACTCCTTCCTCTCCCTCTTCTTCAGAGTTTCCTGAGCTCCATCTAATGTTTGACTGTGAGTCCCTGTATCAGTTCCCATCAGCTGCTGGAGGAAGCCTTTCTGATGACAATTAGGCTAGGCACTGATCCTATGATTATAGCAGAACATTGTGATACGTTGAAAACAAGACTCAAAAGAAAACATACAGCATCAAATATACATTTTAGAACTTAAATTGTATTATTGTCATTCATTTTAATCTTGCATGCATTATAAATCCCACATTACCTTATTGTTCTGATTAAATATTGGTATTTTGAAAATACTTAAAATATGTTTCTTGAAAAATATGCATTACTGCCGGGCGGTGGTGGCGCACGCCTTTAATCCCAGCACTCGGGAGGCAGAGCCAGGTGGATCTCTGTGAGTTCGAGGCCAGCCTGGACTACCAAGTGAGTTCCAAGAAAGGCACAAAGCTACACAGAGAAACCCTGTCTCGAAAAACCAAAAAAAAAAAAATATGCATTACTAAAGTTTATGCAAAAAACAAACTGATCATTTAAATAGTCATATATCTGTTAAAATACTACATTTATTTTTAATAACTCCCTTTAAAATGAAAAAGTTGTATAGAGATGGTTTCACAGGTGGATTCCACCAAACCCCCAAGAAAGAAATGATGCCATTTCTTTGTAGTTCCTCCTGGAGGATATCAACAGAAGAAACAATTCAGAGCTTACTCTATGAGATCTTTATTACCTCAATACCAAACTCATTTAAGGCATCATAAGAAAGGAAAACTGTACTAATATCTCCTATAAGAATAAGTATAATATGACACACTAGAAACAGAATTCAGCAAGATATAAAAGTCATTATGTGGGGCTGGGGAGATGGCTCAGTATGTAAAGAACTTGCCATGAAGATAAGAGAAACTGAATTCATCTCCCATGGGGCACAGTGGCATAAGCCTGAAACCCCTGTGCTCTGGGGACATTGTGAAGACTCCATGGGCTCAGGATTCTTCCACTCTAGGTGATGTCGCAAACTCCATGTTCAGTGAAAGACCCTGTCTCAAACAGTAAAGGTAAAGAGCAATAGAGGGAAACATCCCAAGGTCAACCTCTGACCACTACATGTACCTGCATGGGTGAGCACACCCATATACACAGGTGTACACATGTACACCCATGGACACAAACAACAGAAAAGTAATGATGTATAACCAAGCATAATGAATTGCAGAGTTACATGAGTGGATCCAAACTGAACTCAGGCATATGTGTCCAATCTCTTGACCTTGGGAAAGGATGTAATTATCTACAAGGTTCATTCAAATTCATACAAACCAGTTTCCAAGAAAGTCTCATAATTTTCAAGTAAGCTCACCATTTTGTATTTGGTTTTAGATATCCCTGGCAACATGTAGCCAAAGTTGGATATATTATTATAATCCACCATTCAACCGGTTGAAAGGGAAAAAAATCACATGATCAAATCTCTGGGGAAAAGCATTTGGCAAAATACAGTATCTATTCATAGTATTGAACTCTCAGGAAACACAGATAAAAGAAAAATCTTCAAACTTTTTCAACTCAATTTTAAAAACGCCACAGAAATATCAGCATGGCTGACATCATATTTGCTGCTGAGAATCTGGAAGGTTCTTCCTAGAATCAGAAATAAGGCACTGATATTCCTCTCATCAGTTCCACTCAGTATCATGCTGGAACATATGGCTAAAGCCATAACACAAGAAAATTAAATAGAACTAGAAAGAATTAGAAGGAAAAAAAAAGCTTCCTTTGTAAACTACATGATTGTGTATAAAATGCTAAAGAATTGCCAAAAAATATCCATAGCTAATAAATTATTACAGGAACGTCATAGGATAGAAAATTAATAGACAATGATAATTTCTGCTCCCTATATCAATGAACAACTGCAACTGAAATTAAGAAAAAGTTATTGTTTGCATTAAACACCAAAAATTCTATAGGCATCAATGTAATAAAATATGTATCAAAGTCTATGTGAGGAAAACTACAAAATTTTTAAATAAGTCAAATGAGTCTAAATACATGAAAACAATTTTTTGAATTGTTCATATCCACAAATAGGAATCATCAAGCCTGTGAGTGGATCAATATTTCCCAACCTACATGGTCAGTACAATCACAGCCAAATCCTTCCTAGTTTGTTCTGTAAACGATGACTCGCAGATCCTACTGCTGACATGGGAAGGCAATGACACAGGTTACTTCAAGACAACACTGAAGAGGAGCAAAGGCAGAGGTCTGGCTGCCTGACTTCGAGGCTTACTGCAGAGCTGTAGTAATCACAATGGGGTGGTGTTGGTCCAAGAATGGACAAATGATTTTTGTGGAAGATTGGACACTTTGTTTCCTTTGTAAATTAGTGAATCTTATTTGTAGAGAAAAATGGGTTTAATTTAGAGATTTGTATTATGCAATGTGTTAGCAATATGTACATGTAATGTGATTTTATCTTTGTGTGAGAGGGATGGAGGAGGATGAGAGGAGGAGGAGAAGGAAAGGGGGAGTGGGGAAGAAATGGCGGGGAGAGGAGGAAAGAATAAAGAGGGGAGAAGGAGGAGGAGGAGGAGAAGGAGGAGGAGGAGGAGGAGGAGGAGGAGGAGGAGGAGGAGGAGGAGGAGGAGGAATGATTTTTCACAAAATCTAGCTGAAAATAGATCCTGAATGTAAAAGGTAAACATCTGAAAGACAACATAGAAAAAAATCCAGATGATATCAGCCTTTGTAGTGTTTTAGATTTAAACATGAATAATTTTGTCCCACCCCCTCCCTGAGGGACTGACTATTGATAATTAATGGTGGCTAGAGAAAGGAGTGACATTTCTTTCAGTGGAGAAGCCCCTGATTCAGGTGCCCAGGCTTCAGCAAATAGCCTAACACCCATACTCATGAAGCAACACTAATTAAACTCACTGAGTCACACAGAGAAAAGACATGAGAGGAGAGCAGAGCTTGTGGGGAAAAAGGGTTGCAGAGGAAGGAAGGAGGATGATGGGGGGAATGGGGGTGATTCAAGTCTATCATACATTATGTATGATCTGATAAAGGACTTTTTATTGAAAATACACAATTCTTTTTTAAAAATTTATTCTTCTTTCATATATTATATCTCAACCAGTTTCCCCTCCTTCCACTCCTCTAAGTCCCCCCTCTACCTCCCCCGCCCTCAGAACTGCTGCTCCTCCATTTCCCTTCAGAAAAGAACAGGCCTCCCAGGGATATCAACTGCACATGTCATAACAAGATACAACAAGACTAGGCACAAACTCTCATACCAAGCCTGGACATGGCAATCCAGTAGGAGGAAAAGGGTCCCAACAATACTCAAAAGAGTCAGAGACAACCTCCACACCCACTGTTAGGAGTCCCACAAAAACAGCAAGCTATGTGATCATAACATATATGCAGAGGACCTAGTGTAGACCCATGCAGGCTCCATGATTGTCACTTCAGTCTCTGTGAGCCCCTATGAGTACTGTTTACTTGATTCTGTGGGCCATGTTCACTTGGTGTCCTCAACCCCTCTGGCTCCTACGTTCCTTCCTCCTTTTCTGCAGAGCTCCTCAAATTCTGCCTAATATTTGGCAGTAGGTCTCTGCACCTGCTCTCATCAGTTGTTGGTGGAATGCTCTCTGATGACAATTGGGTTAGTCACCTATCTATGAATACAGCAGAATATCATTGTGAATAATTTCATTGACTTATTTATTTATTTTTATTTTTTTGGCCAGTCTTGTTTGGTTCTATCCTAGGTCACTCGGCTATCTGATTCTTGGCCATCTAGGCAGTGTTGAGAATGGGCTTCCTCTCTTGGCATGGTCTCAAGTTGAACCAGCCATTGGTTGGCTATGCCTGTAAGTTCTACATGATTGTTACCCCAACACATCTTGCAAGTAGGACAAATTGTAGGTTGAAGGTTTGTGGTTCGGTTGATGTCCCAGTCCCACAACTGGAAACCTTGCCTAGTTACAGAAGATGGCTGGTTCAGGATCCATATTCCTCATTACTAGGAGTCTTCCCTAGGGTCACCCTTATAGATTCCAGGGAGTTTCCACTGCACTAGGCTTCCATATTGCCCCCCAAATGCCCCTAATTCCAGTCATCTCTCCCAATACTCTCCCTCCCCACCAACTTTATCCCTTCTGTTCCCACTCCCCACAAGCCCCCCAGTCCACCCACAAAATCTATTCTGTTTCCTGTTTCCATGGAGATCGGTGCATCCCCACTTGAGCCCTCCTTGTTACTCTGCCTCTCTGGGTCTGTGGGTTTTAGCATGATTATCCTTTACTTAACAGCTAATATCCACTTAGAAGTGAGAAATACCATGTTTGTCTTTCTGGGTCTGGGATACCTCACTAAGGGGGATTATTTTTTCTAGTTCCATCCATTTGCCTGCAAATTTCATAATTTTTTTTAACAGCTGAGTAATACTCCATTGTGTAAATGTACCACATTTTCTTTATCCGTTCTTCAGTTGAGGGACATCTAGGTTGTTTCCAGTTTCTGGCTATTATGAATAAAACTACTATTAACATAGTTGAGCAAATGTCCTTGTGCTAAGATGGCATGCCATTGAGTATATGCCCAAGAGTGGTATAGCTGGGTCTTGAGGGTAGATTGATTCACGATTTTCTAAAGAACCATCATATTGATTTTCATAGTGACTGTACAAGTTTGCACTCCCACCAGAAGTGGTGGAATGTTCCCCTTGCTCCACATCCTTGACAGAATGAGCTGTCACTTGTGTTTTTTTTTTATTTTAGCCATTCTATAGGTGTAAGATGTAATCTCAAAGTAGTTTTGATTTGCATTTCTCTGATGGCTTAGGATGTTGAACATTTCTTTAAGTGTGTTTTCAGCCATTTGAGAATTCTGTTTAGATCTTTACCCTATTTTTAATTGGATTACTTTATTTGTTGATGTCTAGTTTCTTGAGTTCTTTATATATTTTGATATTAGGCCTCTATCAGATGTAGAGTTGGTTGGTGAAAACCCTTTATCATTCTGTAGGCTGTGGTTTTGTCCTTTGCTTTACACAAGATTTTTCAGTTTCATGAGATCTCATTTATTGATTGTTGATCTTAGTGCCTGAGGGATTGATGTTCTATTCAGGAAGTTGTCTGCTATGCCAATGGATTCAAGGATATTTCCCACCTTCTCTTTTATCAGGTTCAGTGTATCTGGTTTTATGTTAAGACCTTTTATCCACTTTGACTTTAGTTGAGTTTTTTTAGGGAGACAGATATGGATCTATTTGCATTTTCTACAAGCAGAAATCCAGTTAGACCAGCAACATTTGTTGAAGATACCTTATTTTTTCCATTGTGTATTTCTGGCTTCTTTACCAAATATGAGGTGTTCATAGGTATGAAGATTTATGTCTGGATCTTCTATTTTCTTCCATTGATCAACATATCAATTTTTATGCCAATATTGTTTTTTTTATTGCTGTAGCTCTATAGTACAGCTTAAAATCATAAATGATGATACCTCTTGAAGTTCTTTTGTTGTACAGAATTGTTTTAGCTAGCCTCAGTTTTTTGTTTTTACATATGAAGTTGAGTATTATCTTTTTAAAGTGTGTAAAGAATTGCATTGGAATTTTGATGGGGATTGTGTTGAATCTGTAGATTGTTTTTGATAAGATGATCAATGTTACTATGTTAATTCTACCAATCCAAATATTCTGATATCATCTGCAAATAATGATACTTGAGCTTCTTCCTTTTCAATTTGTATCCCCTTGATCTCCTTCAGTTGTCTTATTACTTTAGCTAGAACTTCAAATACTATATTGAGGAGATATGGAAAGAGTAGACAGCCTTCTCCAGTTCCTGATTTTAGTGGAATTGCTTTGAGTTTCTCTCCATATAATTTGATGTTGGCTATTGGCTTGCTGTAAATTACCTTTATTATGTGTAGACATGTCCCTTGTATCCGTAATCTATCCAAGATCTTTATCCTGAAGTGGTGTTGGATTTTGTCAAAGGCTTTTACAGGATCTAATGAGATGTCATGTTTTTTTTTTTCTTTCAGTTTGTTTATATGATGGATCACATTGACTGATTAGATATGTTGAATCATTCTTGCATCTTTGGGATAAAGCATGTTTGATCATTATAGATGATCGTTTTTATGTGTTCTTGGATTTGGTTTGCAAGTATTTTATTAACTATGTTTGCATTTATGTTCATGCAGGAAATAGGTCTGTAATTCTCTTTGTTGAATCTTTGTGTAGCTTGGGTATCAAGGTAACTGTGGCCTCATAAAATGAATTTGGTAATGTTGGTTCTGTTTATTTTAGTGAATAATTTGAGGAGTATTGGCCTTAGCTCTTCTTTGAAAGTCTGGTAGAATTCTGCACTAAAACCATCTGGCTCTGGGGTTTTTTTTGGGGGGGCGGGGGGGGGTTGGGAGACTTAATGACTTTTTCTGTTACCTTAGGAGTTATAGATATATTTAAATTGTTTATCCAATCTTGATTTAAGTTTGGTAAGTGGTGCTTATCGAGAAAATTATCCATTTCATTTAGATTTTCCAATCTTGTGGACTACAGATTTTTAAAGTATGGCCTAAGATTCTTTGGATTTCCTTGGTATCTGTTGTTTTGTCCTCCTTTTTGTTTTTGATTTGGTTAGTTTAGCTATTCTCTCTCTGCCATTTGTAAGTTTGGATAAGTGTTTATCTATTGTGTTAATTTTCTCAAACAACTAACTCTTTTTTTTATTAATTCTTTGTATTGTTCTCTTTGTTTTACTTCATTGATTTCATCCCTTAGTTTGATTATTTCCTGCCATCTACTCCTATTTGGTGGGGTTGTTTTTCATTGTGTCCCACAAGTTTGAGTATGTTGTACATTCATTTTCATTGATTTCTAGGAAGTCTTTAATTTCTTTCTTTCTTTATGCTTGGCCTCGTAGTTAATCAGTAGAGAGTTATTCAGTTTTCATGAGTTTGTAGGCTTTCTTTTGTTTCTGTTGCTGTTGAAATCCAGTTTTAATCCATGATGGTCTGATAGGATGCAGGGAGTTATTTCAATTTTCTTGTACCTGTTGAGACTTGCTTTGTGACTGAGCATGTGGCCAATTTTGGAAAAAGTTCTGTGAGGTGTTGAGAAGGTATATTATATTTTGTTTATGTGAAATATTCTGTAGCTGTTAGGTCATTTTGATTCATAATGTCTGTTAGCTTCAGTATTTCTCTGTTTAGTTTTTGTCTGAGTGATCTGTTCATTGGTGAGAGTGGGTATAGTCTCTCATGATCAAGGTGTGAGGATCCATATGTGATTTAAGCTTTAGTAATGTTTCTTTTTCAAACATGGGTGTCTTTGTGTTTGGGGACAAATTTTAAGAATTAAAATGTCATCTTGGTGGATTTTTCCTTTGATGAGTATGAAATTTCCTTCCCCATCTCTTTTGATTAATTTTGTTTTGAAGTCTATTTTGTTTGATGCTACAATGGCTACACCAGCTTGCTTCTTAGGTCCATTGGCTTTTCAACCATTTACTCTGAGGTAATGTCTATCTTTGATGTTGAAGTGTGTTTCTTGTATGCAGCAGAAGGATGGATCCTGTTTTCATGTCCATTCTGTTAGCCTGTGTCTTTTTATCAGGGAATTGAGTCCGTTGATATTAAAAGATATAAATGACCAATTATTGTTAATTCCTGTTATGTTGTTGTTGTTGTAGTTGTTGTTGTTGTTGTTGGTGGTGTGTGTGTTTCTTTTATTTTGGCTTTGCTGGTGTGAGATTACTTATTTCCTGTGTTTTCATGGGGGTAGTTAACCTTCTTAGGTTGGTGTTTTCTTTCTAGTATACGCTGTAGGACTGGATTTGTAGACAGATATTGTTTGAATTTGACTTTATCATGGAATAACTTCTTTTCTCCATCTATGATGATTGAAAGTTTTTCTGGATATAGTATTCTGGGCTCACATGTGTGGTCTCTTAGAGTCTGCAGCACATCTGCCTAGGCCCTTCTGGCTTTTAGAACCTCCATAGAGTCAGTTATAATTCTAATAGGTGTGCCTTTATATGTTACTTGCTCTTTTTCCCTTGCAGCTTTTACTATTCTTTCTTTGTTCTATATGTTTAGTGTTTTGATTCTGACTCGGGACTTTCTTCTATGATCCAGTCTGTTTGGTGTTCTGTAAGCTTCTTAGACCTTTATAGGCATCTCCTTCTTTAAGTTAGGGAAATTTTCTTCTATGACTTTGCTGAAAATATTTTCTGACCTTTGAGCTGGGATTCTTCTCTTTCTTATATTCCTATTATTCTTGGGTTTGATCTTTTCATAGTGTCCCTTATTTCCTGGATGCTTTGTGTCAGGAATTTTTTCAGATTTACCGTTTTCTTTTACCAATGTGTCTATTTCTTCTATTGTATCTTCAATGCCTGAGGCTCTCTCTTCAATCTCTTGTAATCTGTTGGTAATGCTTATGTCTGTAGTTCCTGTTCACTTACCTAGATTTTCAATTTCCAGAATTCCCTCAGTTTGTATTTTCTTTATTGCTAGTATCTCCATTTTCAGGTCTTGAATAGTTTATTCATTTCCTTAAACTGTTTTTTTCTTGGTTTTCTTGGTGGAATTTAAACATTTACTCCTATCTTTCTGTTTGTTTTTTCCCTCAATTTCTTTAAGTGATATACTTCTTTAAGGACCTCTATTATCTTCAAGAAAAAGTTGGTTTTAAGGTCTTTTTGCTATAGTTGCGTTGGAATATTCAGAGCTTGCTCTGGTAGGATAATTAGGCTCTGGTGATGGTATATCACCCTAGCTGTTGTTGACTGTTTCCTTACCCTGGCATTTAAGCATCTGGGTTTGGGGTGACTATAGATCTAGGTGAAGATTACTGAGTTTGTCTTTGTTAGATGAGTATTTTGTTCCTTGGTTTCTGTTTTATCTCTGGGCTTTTGGTTTGTGTGGCCTGTGGTTGGGGGCTGAATTTCTGGCAGGCAGCATGGCCTTTTGTGTAGCAGGGGGGTCACCACCTGATCTGAGGACTAGGGCACACAAATGAGGAGAGGAGCAGGGAAGGAGGATTGGGGATAGTGTCCACAGTGATGGGGGGAACTGAGAGAGTGGAGGAGGTCCATGTGTGGGCAGCCTAACTAGAGTTCTGACTGCCATCATGGCCTCTGATCCAGCAGGGAATCTCCACCCAAGTTGGAGACTGGGACAATATAAAGAGGAGGGGAGGGAAAATTGGTGCACCTAGAAAATGGAGGAGGTTCATAGGCAAGCAGCATACCAGGACTTCTGATGGCTGGTATAGCCTTTGGTTGAGCAGGACATCTCTGCCCAAGATGGGGGCTGGGACATGGTGATGAGGAGGGAAAGGGATATTGGGGATATTGTCTGGGGGGAGGGGCACCAAGAGAAGGGAGGAGGTACATTGGAGTTCTAGAAGCCAGCAACATGGAGGTCTCTCTCTGCTTGAGCTTGCCTACCTGTTCTTCTGGCTGATGTGGTCTGCACTTGAGCAGTAGATAGCAGCTTGAGTTGGGGGGTGGGAACCAGGCAATGGGGTTGCGGGGTATGGAGGGATGATGGAGGACTGTGTATGTGGGAACTGACGAAGTGTGAGAGTTCTGTGTGCCGGTGGCCTACATGTTCTTCTGGATGGCCTGGCTTGTGCTTGAGCAGAGGATGTCTACTGGAGTTGTGGGTAAGGACATGGCAGCAGGGGTGGAGGTTGAGGAGGGAAGGGGTGACTGTGAGTTGCATCTGTGGAAGCCAAATCAAGGTAGTGAGAGAGGTCCACAGGCAGGTGGCCTACCTATACTTCTGGATGGCCCACAAAGGACCCCTAAAAACCAATAGCAAGAGCATATAAGGTTTTGCTAATTGAAAATGAGCAAAGGGGGGCTGGAAATGCAGCACAGTTAGCACAGTGTTCACCTAGCATGTATGCAAGACAGAGAATATAAACTAGGCAAGCAGTGCCCACCTGCAGTCCCTACACCTAGGACATAGAGGCCAGGAGATCAGAAGTTCAAGCTCATCCTTGGTTTATGTAGCAAGTTCGAGGCCAGTCTGACATACATGAGACCCTGTCTGGAAAATAATATTAGCAATTTTGTCAGATGCTTCTCCCAAATAATATACTGATGGAAAAGAAACACAAATAGTGCAGAGTATCATATCATTAAGAAATTGAAATTTAAGACAGTAATAAGATAAGATTCTATGACTATTAGAATGGCTGAATTTAAAAAAAAAACAGACAAGATCAAATGCATACAAAGCCACAGAGCAGGAAAAAATGAATATTATTTGCTCATAGGAATGGAGATTGGGCAGTCACTTTAGAAGACAGCTTAGTAGATTAGATAAAGCTCAACATAGTTTGGTATGATATATCAATTCTGCTTTTAGGTATTTACCAAAAATAGTTAAAAACTTATGTGTGACAATGTGCAGACATGCTTATAGCAGCTTTATTTATGTGAGCTGATGTTGGGAAGCAACCAAGATTCCCTTCCATAGCTGGGTGAATAATCTGCAATGTAGCTGTGCAATTGGCTATTATTCAAGAGTTTAAAAGAAACATGCTCTCAAGCCATGATAAGACAGGGAGAAAACTTAATAGCATTTGCTCAGCCAAAGAAGTCAGTGTAAAAAGCCTGCATACTGTATTATCCCAATTGTATTACAGTCCACAAAAGACAAAACTATAGAGACAATGAGAAGATGGTGGATGGGAGGAGGGTGGTGATAAAATAGTGAATGCCATGATGGCTTTTGAATTGTGGAACTATTCTATACAATTGTATGGTGATGTTATCCATGCAATTTAGCATTTTTCAAAAAAATCATAAAACTATATAATGCAAAGGAAGTTCTTCCTATGACCTAAGGACTTTAGTTTATAACGATGTATAATAATTGCAGCAACCATAATAATAAATGCCCTTGTACAAGACAGTAGTAACAGAAATGAGTTAAGGGTAGGAGTGGGGTGGTATGGGTGCCTGGAACTTCCTTACTCTCTGCCTGACTTTTCCATAAATATAAAACTACACTAACAGGGCAAATTTGATTGATTTTTCTGCCCAGCTGAAACATCCTTTCTTCCCTATAGCAGATACCACTGTCTGGAAAATGTGCCCTGCCTTCCCCTTTCATTAGCATTTGTTCTCAGAAGGTCTGTTTGTATTTTAATTCACCTTTTTAGGTTCTTTCAACCCAGTGACAGAGAGCTGCAATGGCCATCCTTTCTGCGTGGTGCTCAGTGTACAGCTCCCAGTGGAGCTGCAGCCAGGTCTGCATTTCCGAGGTCTCCATTCTCTGTGTAGCGCTCAGTTTACAGCTCCTGGTGGAGCCCCAGTGAGGTCTGCATATCCGAGGTCTCCATTCTCCCTCTTGATGAGCTTGTGAACCTACGTTCTAACAGCAAGTGGGAAGAAGAGTCAGTATTTACCTCCAAGACCATTGTGAGGATTAAATAAACCAGTCCCTGGTGCCTAGTAAGCATTCAATAAATGTAAGCTGTTATTCTGTTATTGTTTATACACTTTCACACAATACTCACATCAAATGGAAGAAAGATGAAAGATTCCAGCTTGGATTATTTCTGGACTGTCAAAATGCATAAAAGAAACATGAAGACAGGATGCTGGAAGCACCTGCCCAGAGGCAAGGCAAGGGAGGGAAATACGTGTCAAAATGATTTGAAAGCTCCTCAGCCCTTTATCGGGGTGACCAATGTAGCTCACCCCAAATCCCTTTAATAATCCCCTTCTGTGAACTGCACCCTAACCTTGTGTCCTTTGGACAGGAAACTGCTGAAGTATGAGCACTGTCCACAAGTGCTCCACGTCCTCTGGCCAGAGCCTTCCACCTCTTGAACCTGAACTCGGAAAGGTCAGAGGCCCCGTCATGTTGCTTCTTATTGTATTCCCTCTGCTATTTATATTTTGCTCTACATGCCTGGAGCCGATCACAGGAAGAGGAACATGTTCAGAAAACAAACAGCATTTCTACTCGATGATGCGCTTGCTAGAAGCTGTTAGTATAATCTTGTCTCTTCACTTTGGGGAGCTTAAAGCACAGAAATTGCTTTCCCTCGAGTCTTAATATCAAAGGACTCAAAGGGACTCAAAGGAAGTTTACAGTACCACAGTCCACTCCACAGACAAGTTGCCACATATTTTCTTGACCGCCCCCACCCCCCGCCATGTTTGAAACGTGCACTTGCTATCCACATCCTAGGAGCATCTTCAGGCAACAAGGCCTTGCTTAATTCTCTCCTCTCTCTAATCCCATGAGGCTGTTTGCAGAAGCCTGGGTACTTTCGTGGCATCTTTCTGAAAGGAGGACAGAGTTTGTACTCTGATTCTTCTTGCTTTTGTGACAAAAATGTTCTGTAAGCCTCGTTTTTTCTCCTACCTCTTCCCTCTTTCATTGTTGAATTTGAAACTCATACATCAGACACCATCACCTCTCTAAATTATCGTTTTAAAAAAAGAAGAAGAAAATAAAGGTATCTGCTCAAATTGACATTTTCATCCTGCTCATTCATTCTAGAGTGGTAGGTTATAATTTGCCAACAGGTTCACATCCAAACACATAGGACAGTGATGCCATCATGTGGTTCTGCTACCATTACCATCTCCAGCCCGAGCACCCTCCCCAGGAGGACTTGCTTAGGTCCACAGACATTGTGATTTTTTTTTTTTTAAAAGGAGAGAATAGAACAATAGCTCTTCACTTCCCTAAGATTCCTCATGCACCAGACGTGGAGGTGTTCCCAGGTCTATTAGGTGGGTTGGATCAGACACTGGATGCTACACAGGGGGAGAAAAGCCAGCTTTCCTCTTTTTATGTCCAGACAAGTGCAGCCTCCCTTGATGCTCTAAATGAATGGACTTTGTAGGGAAACCTGGCTCAGCTTCTGGTTCCAAAGCAGACAGCCATCCATCAAAGGTAGCGGGGAAATCACAGGGAAGACAATTCCCTAGCATTGGACTGGGCTTCCACTTGCTTTTGGTAGTGTTTCCCCCTCTTCCAGTGGTGCTCTGTCTAGTTAGGAGCATCTCCCTTGGCTGCTGTTCATTGGGTGTGAATTGTGCAATGAAGAGCCACACTTCTGTGCTCTCCTCTCATCACTCCTGTTTCTTTGTCCTCTGTTGCTTCTTGAATCCCAACAACAACAACAACACCCCCCACCCCCTCACCCCACCCCCCTGCACTGGGATTCAATTTCCCCCTTGCTGGGTTGTAGCCCTTGGAGGTTCTTTAATTTGCCAAGAGTAAATGTGGTAGTAAATTACTTCAGTTTTTGCATAATTTTAATATAACTTATATAACTTAATAACTTATTTTGTCAATTTTGTGCTGTGAGCTCACATTCAGCAGGAATCTATCCTCACAGGAGTCTATTGCAGACGTAGGTTTGAGAAGGATTCCTACCATCTGCTTTTGGGGTCACTTCTATTAGAGGTTTCCCCAATTCTTGATTCCTTTTCCCAGTAGATTCATGGCTTGGAGTCTCTATTCTGTGTGGGAAGTGAAGATTCAGAATAACCAGCTACATCTCATACAGGAACAGGGCACAAAAATTCTACTCAAATATCTATAATGATTCCCTCCCTGTCAGCACACACTCAGGGAAATTTGGTAAGAGTTAGGTCATCAGTCTGTGGCACCATAGGGGTTGGTGAGACTTTGGGAGGTGGATCTAGTGGACAGAAATGAGGTCACTGGAGATATCCTTGAGGCATACTGCTGGAAACTTCTTCCTCCCCTCTTTTCCTTTTGCTTCCTGACTTCCCTGAGTTGAGCAACAATCCCTACAGTGCGATTCTGTCTGGCCACAGCCCCAAAGCAATAGAACCATGTGTCCACAGGCTGAAACTCATGGACCCACGAGCCACAGCAATCTTCCCACTCTGCAAACTGATTATCCCTGGTACTTTTCCTCATCAAGGGAAAGTGGACTGGCCAAGTTATGAGACAAGGAGGCTCAGAGTTAGCATCTCTTTTCTAGTTCTCTAATTTATTCAGGAGTCCCTGCCATTTCTCCTCCTCGCAACCCTTAGAGGCCATATTCCTGATTATAGCTTCTCTCTGAGAGAACTGAAGTCCCAGCCCCAAAAGGTCTGATCTCTCTGCTCAGCCCAGGAGTCTCCATTGTCTGTAGATTTCCCAACATCCATCCTTTCTTGCCTGAGCCTCAGAGTGGGTTTTATTAATTGAAATGATTTTATCTAGTCATTCCGTGTTTGAGAGCCAAGAGAGGATTTGGCACAAGGTTTCATTTCAGGCATCTATTCCTAATTCCTGCAGTGTTCTGCAGGTTTCTGGGGTGCTTTGCCATTCTGGGGCCCACATTAGATAGGCAGCTACAGTCACCTATGGGCTGATGCCCTCAGCAGCCAAGGTCCCAACCAGCTTTGGCATAAGACCTGCACCACACAAATGTTACAAAGTCAGAGGCCCAAGATATTCTGCATGTTACTTACTAAGGAATCAGGGTCTGTGGGCAGTTTCTCAAGTAAATAGTTGAACTCTGAACCTTCGTGGGTCTATTCTGGATTTGTAGGCAGCTGCCTAGAAGTGGGAGAAAGAACAAGAGGAGAAAGCTACACACAACCACAACAGGGGTGGGGTGTCCTGTACCTGGGCTTGACCCGTGGCTGTCATAGGTTTGGATGTCTGTTGGAGTGTGCAGTTCCTTATGTGAAGAGTATGCAAATGACGTCATTCTTCTACTTCTCAGCTACACGGGAGCTGACTTGGCCAGTCAGCTTTCTGCAACTGTAGAAATTACCTGAGCTAATCAACCTATGAAGACCAAAGGTTTCTTTTGATTCACAATTTGAGTTCAGTCCATGGCCAAGTGCTCCTGTTGATTACAGACCCTTAATGAGGCAGCACAACACAGCAAGAGCAGCTAGCAAAAAGGGTGCTCAGTGTTTGGCCAGGAAGGGGGAGGGAGGGGAGAGGAGGAGGGGGGAGAGGGAGAGGTGCAGAAAGAGGGGAGCAGAAGGAGGAGAGAAAAGAAAGGAGGAGAACAAGGGAAGGCAGCAGTCAGACTTTCTCTTTGAGGCTGTGCCGATGTGGATCTGAAACCTTCCACTACAGCCCACTGCTCTTAGGCTCCATATGCTGAGGAACTTAAGCTGCAAGTTATAGCAAGATACAGCAGGGGAGCACTCAGGTTACAAACACTTGCTCCAGAATGTCTTGCCAGCTCAACCCGAAGGAGCTGCTTGCTAGGACTGAGACTGTTTTTATTAGGTAACTCCCACCAATGATGGCCAGCTTCCAGAGCAGAGCCGCAGCTGCCAACCAACAGTCTTTTAATATAGCTTTGGCACATTTTCCAACAAATTCTCCATCTTCTTTTTTCTTCTTTGGGCACAGTGGAGGCCATGTTTTTGTACGGTCCCAGCTTGCAGTTATAAGTTGTGTTTATTCCTCAATTAAGCCTTTTGCTTGCAAATTCAAACCCATATTTTAATTGGGGTTTTCTGAAACTTGCTCAGTGCAATACCTCTCTTTCTTTGTAGAAAAGAACTTTTTTGTCATCATTGTCAACCAAAAGGACGAATCAGTTTTCATCGTCCAAAAGGGATAAGTACATGAGCAGGTAAGGGGATTAGGAATTAGTATCTTGGCAGCCAACCCAAGCGAAGACTGGACTGTAGATGACTGAATGGCCAGTGAACACGGCATTGCTACAAGTCCTCCTGCCAGATTGCTTGGTCACTTGGAGGTTTTGTAAACATTTCCCTGGAAGAACATCCTGTCTCAGGTGACATTGTGAGACTGGCACTGGAATGGGCAGGATGATGGAGCTGTAATCAAAGCACACCACTCACTGAAGGACAACCTCAGAGGTCTGCAGGACTCTGTTCTCTTCTGTTCCTTCCTTCCTTCCTTCTTTCTTTCCTTCCTTCCTTCCTTCCTTCCTTCCTTCCTTCCTTCCTTCCTTCCTTCCTTTCCTTTCCTTTCCTTTTTCTCTTTCTTTCTTTCTTTCTTTCTTTCTTTCTTTCTTTCTTTCTTTCTTTCTTTCTTCTCTTGCTCATGAAACTTCAGCTAGATAATTACATCTAAATTCATCCCAGGACACATGGTGAGAACTTTTTTCAAAAACCCAAGCACTAGTATTAAGTTGAGCACTATATATAATCGGCATGCACTGGGAAAGGAGTTGCTGAAATAAGGTAGAGCTTGGCAAACAGAAAATGTCTTGAGTTCTCTGGGGGCATCCTGTCTGTAAGGAAGGGTCAAATGAAATAGTCTCAGATTCTTAAATTATTTTCCCCTGTGGGAGGCCTGTGCTCTCTGATTCCTGGAGGAAAGTGGGCTCTGGGTGGAGCACTTTTCCTTGTCTGCGACACATCCTGGTCTTTTCTCTGGGTGTCTCCAGTTGTGGGGAGTGAACTTTTCTTTGCTTAGTGTTCAGTCACTGTGAGGCAGGAGTTTCAGCCCTGAAAACATACATGCAAGTAACATTATACAAACTGAGCAAGTTGTATTTAGAAATATACACACATATACATATATTCATGGAACAAAAATTAATGAATAAAGAGGCTATGAATTTAAAAAAGAGCAAGGAGGGGTGTGGGGGAAGCTTTGGAATGATGAAAGGGGTGGGAAAAATTATGTTATTATATTATAATCTCAATAATAAAAGAAAAAGGTAAACATGGCCACTCCACCTTTCTCTTACCAACCGTTTTTCTCTGCATTTCAAAAGGTCCAACATCTTGCCTGCATCCTTTATCTGAGTGCTGGATATCTCAGCTGATCTTCAGTGTAGGACAGATTCACAAAGAAGTAGGCTCTAACGCCAGTGAAGGGATGGACTTGCAACATGCAAGGGCACGCAGGCAAAGAGCAAAAGCTTCTTTCTTCAGTGTCCTTATCAAGGTTTCCAGCAGAATTTGTGGCCCAGATTAAAGGTGTGTCTTCCTGCCTCAAAGATCCAGATTAGAAGTGGATCTACCTACTTCAAATGAAGCAAAAATCCTTCTCAGGTGCCCCCTCCCTCCAGTTGGGATTTTAGTTCATTCCAGATTCAGTCAGGTTGACAACCAAGAATAGTCTTCACAACCCACTATCTGCCTCTGTTTTCTTCATTAGTTTAGTGTCTCCCCACTATAACGTGAGCGTCACAAGAACAAGAGTCCTATTCACCATGGAATCACCTGTGATTCAACTTATTCAATTTTTAGAAACTATGAACAAGGCAGCTGAGGCCAGCCTGTCTGGGTTCAAACCCAAGTTCTGCCATCTGTGTGGCCTTTCCCTAGTGACAATCTTCCCCATGCTTCACTTTTTAGATGGTGACAACCAGTAATTCTAACATGACAGGTTGGTCCAAGGACTGAAGAGTTACTGCACACAGCCTGCTTTGAGCAGCATCTAATACACAAAAAGCACTTGTGGCTATTTGTCATTATTGACCACGAAGGTGTTAAATGCATAGATAAAGTGTCTCTGTGTATAGACTGTACTAGCTTATTGTGGCAAATGTGATTCCATGCATTTTGTAAAAGAAGGTCGTTTGTGCTTTCACTATAATGACTTTGGTCCAGGGTCTGCCACACTCTATATTATTATAAATCAAGGTCTTTGCCCATTACTCCAAGTCCCTGTTATCACTCATCTCTCTGTGGAGTCCTAGCCTTGTGCTTGGGTTAGTTTGTCTGAGACCTCTCCATCCCATGCCTCATTGTCCTGGCAATGATGTTGATTCAATCCCCACCTGCTCCTGAGTATGCTGTGTGGTGCTTCCATCCCTCTGGTGAGTCTGCCTGCCAGTCCCAGCCTCTTCCCAGAGGCTCCTGATGACACTCAGCAGGGAGCCACAGGAGGAATGGGCAGTGAGAGCAGCTCCTGATTATGGTAGCTGCTATGTAAGTCAACCCAAAAAGTACCAGTGATCCACCCCCATCTCCCTTCCTGATTTGTGTTCCCTTCACTAGAATTATTCTGCCCAGGGGGTGGAAATGGCCCTGCTGTTTATTATAGACCAGATTTTCAAGTTCACTTGCTATTGACTTCTGCACTCGGAAGCCAGTGGGAAAAAGCAAATATAAACTTTTCTCCAAGAAGAGTGAAACCATTAGATCAGATCCAATCAGGGCTATGCATTATGATGCAAGGGTCTACTTTAACCTGAGCCTCAGCTTGGAACTGAGGCCTACAGGGATGCACAGCTCACACTTCCTTGCTAATTCTAACTTCCTTGGAGAACCAGAATGTGTGTCTACTCCCTCTGCCCTCTGTTCTTCTATCTGCTCAGAGCATCTTTCTGCTCCTACCCAGTCTCCAGAATTTAAGAATGACCGTCAACCAATGTCCTATCCCTCCTGACTAACCCAAATTTGTGTGTGTGTGTGTGTGTGTGTGTGTGTGTGTGTGTGTTGTTCCCAGGTGGAGAGAAGTCTACAAGTTTGTGTCTGTGTTCTTGAACATGTGAGTGTATGCATCATATGTAATTTTCTATATAGAGGCATGCCTATATGCCTCTGTATCTGCATATGCTTGAGAGTGTGTGTTCAAAAAGATTTTTCCCTCCTTCCATCCTTCTAGGAAAGAATCTGAGCCAATTTGGGGATATCTGAGCCCGTCTTTGGACCTCCATATCCTCTCAAGACAATTCAAACATTCCAGGATTTTCTATTCGCTTTCTTTAGTGAATAGAAATATAGAATAATTGCTTCAGATTCTTCCCATGCTGCTCCTCTGTCCTGGCTCACAATTCTGTGTGATTCTTTGCCTACATCCGGGTGCAGGCTGGACATTTCCCATTAGTGATCTTACAGCCAACCAGTGCATTATGGTCACTGATGCTGTCTGTTCAGAGGAAAGGCTTGCTTGCTGGCTGGCTGCAGTCAGTATATGGTAAATTAGAGGCCTGTGCTCTGCTTCTTGGAGTCACTGGTGCATGGCCAGTGAGTTTACCTTTTCTGCACAGCTGGTCAGGCCCATTGAGCAATGCTTTGGTGTTGCTAGAACTAGAAAGCAATAATAAGCCACCACTTTTTCTGGAGATTCTGGAGAATGCTTAGATGTCCTCTGGAAAGGGAAGTCAACAGAAGTCTGAAAGAGGAGGCAGAAGGGCCTGAAGGTTGGAGTTATACATGCAGGATCCTTTGGGGATGCCAGGTGAAAGTTAACAAAAGGCCCCCGAGGGACTGGGGCAGGCTAGGAGCATCATGCTTAGGTACTGGGTGGGATACCAAAACACTGAGGTGGCAGACAGGCAGCTGGAGGCAATTCTGAGACTAGAAGTAACAGAAATTACAAATGGGCATAAACCTTGCCCCCCAAAGTGAAAAAGATGCTTGCTCACAGAGTGGGAGTCAGCCACTGCAGGGAAGCCATTGGCACTGTTTTTGTGTTTCTCTTCACTCCTTGGAGTGGGCACAGACCATAAAAAGCAGCTGGAAATTAAGAATATCTGTGTCCCTAGACAATCCCCATATGGAGAACTCAGGTCAGAGCTCCATTCTGCTCCTTGAAGCAGCTCACTAGCCCAAGGCGTCTCTGTGGTGGGCCTGCTGTAGCATCCTCAGCACCCTTGGTGCCTCACTGTCTCTTGCTGCTTTGCCTTTATGGAGGATGTTGGCCACATCTCTACAACCCTGCCTCTACACTGAATCCATATTTGTTATGGTGGTGTCGGCCAACCTTTCCTACACTGTACAGCAGGCCAGAGAGACCTTGGGCTGTTGGAATCTGTGTGAGCCTCTGGGAAGGTGGCAGGATCTCCACCCACCCCAAAGAAGAACCACTCATTACCTTGGGACCATCTCCTCCCTTTCAGTGGCAGTCACCTCAGAAACTGTCCTGTCCTAAGACAAATAGCCTAACCCTGATAATTGCCTCTAGTTTTTCTGACCATAACTTTTGGTCAAATCTGATTTTCCATAAAAATTCTGTTTTACCAACAGAATTAGAGCTGAGTGACCCTCTCCCTCTGTCTGTTCCCTCCAGCCCCCCTCTCATGTCCTTCCCCTTCCTCTTCCACTAACCCTCCTCCTACCTGCCATCCTCTCTCTTCTTCCTCCACCTTTTCGGCTTCCTCTCTCTCCTCTTCCTCTCCTTTTATCTTTTATCTGGATTCTTACCACATTCTGTATAACCCCCAAGACCAGTCACTTGGCCATCTTCTGACCCAGCTCCTCTAGGCTCCTTGCCTGTTTTGAGGAGCCAAAAATGCAGTGGAGGAGGCAGGATGGCACTTGTCTACCCCCACAGATGCATGGGACAAGATAGCCTCTAGGACAGGGCCTTGGTTATTTCCTAATGTGTGATGGTTAATGATTCAAACTTTAGCTACCTGTCCCCAAATCTACCTGTAACAACCCTCTCCTCAACCTTTCTCAAGATATTACTTTGTCTCTTTGCAAAATAGTCTTGGGAAAAACAAAGTACTTTACCAAATACTTTGGTAAAAACTCTCTGGACCTCCTCTGGTCCTGCTGTCTATGGAGAATGCAGAGATTAGCCAAGGAAAGAGCCTATCAAGGCTGCAGCCCAGCACCCATAGGTATCAATGGCTGTATTGGACAATGTTTTTATTGTCCTGTCCACTTGTCTAGGAATGCTTTCTTCTCTCCATTTATTATAGTTCATTTTTACTGTAATGACTAAGTAGTAACTTAATTAATCATTGGATAAATTTATTAATGACTTTATTAATCATTGAAACAGATGTTTATTGAGGAACTACTATAATGCATTCCTTCCAGCATGGACAGTATCATATAGACTTTATAAAGCACAGAGTGGATGCATGGAATTCAAATTTACATGCAGTAGGTGTTGGCAGAGTGCAGCTCCACTGTGTTCTAAACTGCTCACCTGCATACAAGCACAGAGCAGAACCACTGCCCAGCAATCCCCTGCACAGATGTGTCACACAGCTGTGGATTGCCTTTACTTGCTACCTGTCCTCCAAATATCCCCTCCCCACCCCGTTGATGGCTGCTGCATACTGAAACCCACAATGAACTATATTTAACAGGATCATTAATTTATCAGGCACTCACTTAAGATGGTTGCACCACATTAGAGAAAGTGTGTTCTGGGGTCTCTGTGAAGGCTATGTTTATTTTCTGAGAATTGCCATTAGCTTTGGATGGTGGGAGGTGTGCCAGAGGTCACATTACTGGGATTCTGGTCAGTCTGCTGCACCATGTGGCTGTAGAATTAGTGTGCTGGTTATTGATGGGCAAGCTATCCCTTAACAGGGTCCCTATTTGGCTCCTGGGATAATGAGATGAGTCTTTAGGGACCATCCATCTCTCTCCCACAGATGAGAGCAGTTCTGAGGAACATGGCCCCTTAACTGGCTCATGATGGAGTGCGGCTGAGCTGAGGCTAGTGCAGCCCATTTATTTCTCAGGGGCCGAAGTAAAAGGCTCGGTAGCACACACACACACCCCTGCCTGAGACCCTGTCTAGGCTGACATATTTGAAAGGCAGATGGAGCTATGCCTTAGGTAGTGAAGGGTTGATTCATGTCCCGGGTCTCCTGGACAACCCTAGATAGGCAACTTAGCCTTCCTAAGCCCTAGTTTTCTGCCTAGCAAGACAGAGATACACCTGAGAAAATAGTATTAATTGAGAACCCAGGAGGCTCATTTACAGGTTAGAATATGAACAAAGTCACATGAAGTCTATTCTCAGGAACATTGACTTAAAAACTCAACCAGTCACTCTGAATGAAGGCACATTTAGGCTAATCTAGATGCCGGGGAGGCATGAGACAGGGGCTGTACCTTCTTGGGCATCTGGGAGAGTGACAGCTGAGTTGATCTCTGACAGATGGCCAGGTGTTAATCAGCTGAAGTAGGGTGATGGTGGTGATGATGGTGGTGGCGGTAGCAGCAGTGGTGGCGGTGGCGGGTGGGAAAGAGAAATGCCAGACGGAGGGAACAGCTTGTGTAAAGGCCTGGAGACTGGAGGGAACGCGGTGTGTTTAGAAACTTAAAGTGAGCCAGAAGGCCTGGCACACAGACAAGGAGGGGCTGTAAGGTGGGCGGGGAGCAGCTCCTTGGGGAGTCTAACTGGGATGCCTAGGACACCTTGTTCAGAACTGGGGATGCATCTTAGGGAAAACAGAAAGCTGTCAGAGGTTGTTAGCAGCCCCTCCACTCCCTGCCGTGGTGTTTACGTGCGCCCATCACTCTGTCTGTGGAATGGGCATGAATCTGGAAGAGGACCAGACTGCTACATGTGGAGAGGTCAGAGCAAATACCATTTTATATAAATAACAAAGACTTGTCCTGAATTGGGGTCAAAAGACTAGGGAAAGTTATGATGCCTGATGCACTGAACAAAACTGGGTCAGCCAGGAGAGAAGGCTGTAACTGGGACTCTCATGCTCCCCGTTCACACCTCCCAAGGCCACTGCATGGTTGAATGATCACGTGACAAGTGACGCCCCAGGCACTCAGTAGATGTTCATTGTGTCCACCTGTTCCTGTAAGGTCTTTGCCAACTAAGTCCCACCAACTCTGTCGCAGCCTCAAGGAGCTGGACTCAAATCCCTTTCACCTTCTCCCGGAAGCTTCCAACCTTCTCACTTTCTAAGTAGAGGCTCAAGTGCCAGCAGGCAGCCTTGGGCTGGCAGAACCACAAGCATAAGCCTGCACAGCTTCAGGCTGGGAACAGTTGTGCCAAGATGTTCCTGAAGTGTGTGACTCAGTGTGCTGTTTGGGGAATTTTTTAAAATGTATTGTTTGAGAGCTTTGTGCATGATTATAATGTGTTTTGATCAAATCCACCCTCCATTCCTCTGCTCCAGCTCCTCTCATGCCTCATCCCCCGCCCAACTTTTCCCTCTAAACTTGGCATACTCATTTGCTAAAGCCATTGAGTCCACTAGTGTTGCCTGTAAATGCATGGGTGTAGAGCACCTTCTGGAATGTGGGCCATCTTAGATCAAGCCGGTACTGACTGCTCTTCACAAAACCCGGCCGAATCCTGCTGCTCCTGCGCTGGAGAGAGATGCTCAGTGGAAAGGCCAGGGAAGGAAACAACCCAGCAGGCTAGGAAGGTGGTGGGACTGACAAGCTACAGAACTGCCTCCATGGGCTGGGTGAGGGAACACAGACCCCCCCCCCATGGAGGGCCCCAGTTTTCCTGGAAAATAAAGCTAATAGTGGATCCGTCATTGGAGTTCTGTTGAGAGACAAAAATGAAACTCCGTGGTGGAAAATGACAGCCAATAAAGCACAGTGTGGCAAGAAAATAATAGATGCATAAGTAGCCCAGCAGGACGGCTGTGAATTCAATCCAATCTGGGCACAGATCCAAAGTCTGCCATTCCTGACCTGTGAGATGGAGAGAGGGAAGGAAGGCACAGTGTTCCATCCACTCATCATGCTGACTGTCACCAGTACTGAAGGCAAAAACAGTTCAGGGCTCTGACCTCACCAAGCTTATATTTTCAGAGAAGGAAGAAATTAAATAACCGTGTACATCAAAGATCATGTCACAGAGTCATCAGCGCTGTGAAGAAACTCAAACAGTGGGAGGTGACAGAATGGCTGTCCAGAAGAGACGCACATAGGGCTGCTGTGTGCACGTGACCTCCCAAGTCAGACAGGACTCAGAAGAAACACTGGAGATCCAAATGTACAGACAGGTGGTTCTCAACCCTGGTTTCTCATTACAACCAGCTAGAAATCACTATGGCGTTCATTAAAATAGTGTTGTTTGGGGTAGTTCTTAAGCACACACAATTTAAACACCCCATGTGTTGCATGCGGAAGTCAGCCATGGCTTTGTAAGAATCGTATACAGAATGACATCGAGCCTGGCATCTGCATTGTGCATTGCTTGGTCAGGGCTAGCAGAGCAAAGACCAGTAGCAGGTCACAGAAATGTGAGGCGTATTTTCCCACAGATCCAGAGGCTGAAGGGTCAAGGTTAAGGAGTGTGTCAGGAGATAAAGGTGCCTTTGCTGAACCATCTTGCCAGTACCAAGGAGTCATATGTTAACAGACTAGAATCAGGACTTTAGCCCTAATGTAGAAAGGAAAACACAGTTGGTACAGGATCAACCCTAATCCTCACCAGTTCCTCTCTGGTCCAGACCTCCCTCTTGATGTCCTCATCCCCTACCATTTGACTCTCCACCCCCGTGGAGGAAACATTCCTTGTAATCATACATTCAGCCCTTTCTGAAAGTTTGAAGTAAAACTCCTCCAAAGAAGTGCCTCGCTTTAAGATGGGTAATCCAGAGAGAGACTTGACGAAGTCTTCCCAGAAGGGGCTGTTCCTGGTGTTGTTGTTCTTGCCATTTTGTTCTCTGCCATTTAACCTGCAGGTGTAAAGGGGAGAGGAGAGGTCCCCCAGGCCAGATCTGCTTCTTCTTAGGGCACTCTGGGAATGTACAGTCACAGTACTGGCTATGGTCTATAAAAAGGAGGTGCCAATAAGGGCTGGAGAAATGACTCAGTACTTAAGAGCCCTGGCTGCCCTACCTGAGGACCTGATTTAGTTCCTAGCATCCATACGGTTGCTCACAACATCTGTAACTCCAGTTCCAAGGGACCTGACCCCCTTTTCTGGCTTCCTTGGACACTACATGAGAATGGTGCCCAGACATACACATGGCAACATAGTTGATCTGAGGCTGTTGTCATAGATATGGTCACTGACAATGCCTTGTGATGCCTACAGTCAGTTGCTTCTGACGCCCTAGGGTTTCCAAGGCTGGTGCCTTGGTGATGCATGTGATCTCCAATCTTAGTTGGGGAGAGAGTTGTGTTTAGGACAGGAGGACCAGAGTGAGGAGACTTGCTCTCAGGTTGCACAGTAGCCACCACCACCACCACAGGAACAATGGCTGACAATTCTTTACATGACTTCTTTTTTCTGTGTTCTTGTCAGAACCAGATTTCAGTGCCCAGTGGGATTAACACAGAAACATGTGGGTTTTCCCCTGACATTGAGGAAACCCCCTAAAGAGAGAGGGATGTCTCTGTACTTCAGGGTGTGTGTGTGACGTCAGGACTCTGTCATGTCTGCAGACAGTTGGAAGATGGATGGGAAAAGGAGCTGCTTTTGCTGAAAGGCCCAAGAGGTGAAGGTGACCTGCTGTGTAAAGTTTTATGATGAAGTAATAGGGGAACTTCCACATGCAACAAGTATAAGAATGGGATGTAGTTTCTTAGGAACCTGTCCAAGAAGGAAAGAGTCATTTGGTTGTTTTCCAAAGGCAGTCTTTCTTCCATGTTGAGAAAAGAATGGAACTTAATGCCAAGGGGAGAAGCAACCACGGGAGGTCTTGTCTTCCTAAGCTGCTTCCAGCTGTGGTCACTGCCATTGAAATGAAGCAACCACGTGGAGGTCTTGTCTTCCTAAGTTGCTCCAAGCTGTGGTCACTGCCATTGAAGCTCTCCTTGTCACCAGCATCCTTCCTCCCCCACTGATTAGCTTATCTAGTTCCTGAGTCAGTTCTGACAAGAAGGAGTCCAGGGATTTTCTGTCTCTAAAGGGAGCTTGGCCTGGAGTAAGTCTTGCTGCAAGGTGATGGTATCAGTGCTGACCTCTATATCCCTTCTAGTTCAATATTACTAGACTTAAGTCTCAGACTGTCCCTGTTCTCTACAGGACACTATGTCATACATCTGCCATTCTGAATCCACGAGGCTGCTTTCTGCTGCAAGTCAGAGAAAGCTTAATCCTGGGGTCTAAAGAACCCAGATGCTTATTCTTTTCTTACAGAGAAGTTTAGAAGCAGATAGTGTCAAAGATGATGCAGATTAGATGTACCATCAAAGATAGAAATGACTCCCATCTTGAGTCCACTTTCATCCTTTTAAGTGCTTCTTTATGGTTATAAAATAGTGGTATTGCTTAATCCATTGCTTCTTTACAAGACAACATCAAAGCAAGAAGAAGGGGAAGTGTCAGCAGCCCTGGAGCACTCCATCAGCAAGCCTGTCCTAAACTTCAAATCTAAGTTTTCAGTGATGTACATCATATATTCAAATAGTACATAAACTAGAAATGCAAGTTGGCCAATTTTGCACAAATTGAACCCAAGTGTGAAACAAATCTCATAAACCATGAATCAGACTATCACACAGATGCACACTGGGCCACCTTCCAAACCCAGCTGTCCCCAAGGAAATCACTGGCCTGACTTCAAACCACAGATGGAGTTTCCTTTTTCCTTAACTTCATATAAAGGGAACTGTATGGCATGCCCTTAAGCAACTGTCTTCTTCCATTTTGTGAAGCTTGGTTACTTAGTTAAGGATGGGATGATCTTTGCTGTTTTATTGCTGTATAGTGGGCCATTGCATGTACAGGCATCTCTCAGTATCTGTAAGAGACAGCTTCTAGGCTCTGCATCAGACACCGAAGTCTGAGGAAACTCTAATGTACTATATAAATGGCATAGTGTTTGTCTATAACCTTCATACATTCTCCCTTTTACATGTGCATATGCATGTGTGTGTGTGTGTGTGTGTGTGTGTGTGTGTGTGTGTGTGTGTTTGTATGTATGTATACAGGTGCATACAAGCTGTGTGTTTGTGCATGTGATTATGGAGGACAGAGGTAAACCTTGGGTGTTGCTCCTCAGGAGTCATCTACTTTGTTTTCTCAGACAGAGTCTCTCACTGGAAGATACCTCACTAATATGGCTAGGCTCTCTGCCTAGTGCCTGCCTCCCCATCACTGGGATTACAAGGGCATGCCACCATGCCCAACTTTTTATATAAGTGCTGGTGATTTAACTCACGTCGCCATGTGTGTACAGCAAGGCCTATACCAACTAAATGACCTCCTCAGTGCCACATTATTTCTTAGATTTTAAATAATCCCTAGATTACATACAATGCTTAATTCAATGTAAATGATACATAGTTGTCTTAATGTGTGGTTTAGGGAACAGTGACAAAAAGAGAAGGCTATGCATATTCAGTGCAGACGCAGCTTTCATAGGTCAAAATACATTCTAGGCCTAACTAACCCTAGGCCTAACCATACCACAGGTCTGACTACACCCTAAGTCTGAACACACTCTAGGCCTAACTATACCACAGGTCTTCACTACACCCTAGGTCTAACTCTACCCTCGCTAGGTCTAAGTATGTCACAGGTCTAATTACACAAACAGGCAGCTCAATGAAATTAAGGAAAAAGAACTAAAGGAGAATAAACCCGAGTGATGCAGAAGAAAACAGAGACATATGGGTGATTGGAATGATAAAGACATTCTAGGACTTGAGAATAGAATTCAACAAGGAGATAGAAACATTGAAGAGGACTCAAGCTGAAATGAAGATGGACATGGAAAACACAATAACTCTCTGAGAAAACTCAAAGGAAAATCTTGTGGAGCAACTAAAGATATAATATCAAGATTCAAAAGTATACTAGAGACTCTAGATCAAATAAGCAAGAAACATGAAAAAAAGAACAAAACAGAAAATGCTGGACACCAGAAGTAAACTAAGCCTTCAAATTATAGTATTAGATGAGAGAAAAGAATCCCAAATCAGTAGTATAGACCCAAACTAAGGAAAGACAGATACCCACACAGATACAAAGAATATCAAATTCGTAAGATCAGAAAAGAAAACCCACAAGGAATACTATATGTGAAACACTAAGCATACACAACAAAAGAAGTGTCTTGAAAGCTGCAAGAGAAAAAAAAATACAAGTCATACATAAATGATAACTCACCAGAACAATAGCTTACTTCTCAATGGAAACGTTGAAGGCAAGGAGACCCTGGAGCAATGCATCCCAAGTCCTAAAAATCTATGATGTCAACTTAAACTAAAATACCCAGCAAAACTATCTGCCAGAGCTGATAGGCGAAAGAAAAACTTTTCATGACAAAAACAGTCTAAAAAATAGTTTGGTTGTTTAAATAGAACAAATCAAATGCAAAGAAAATACAGAAAGCATTATTTGGGGCTGAAGAGAGGAATGAGCAGAGAGACTGGAAAGAAATATGAAGCCATAATTATTAGAACACAAGATACAGGGGCTGGAGAGATGACACAGAGGCTAAGAGCACTGACTGATCTTCCAGAGGTCCTGAGTTCAATTCCCAGCAACCACATGGTGGCTCACAACCATCTGTAATGAGATCTGGTACCCTCTTCTGGCCTGCAGTCATATATGCTATATACATAATAATAAATAAATAAATCTTTAAAAAAAACACAAGATACCACTGAGAACACAAATAAATACAGCAAAAAATAACAACACAGTGACCACAATTAACAAACAATTTAAATAATAATCTTAATATCAATAGTCTCAATTCCTCAATCAAAAGACACAGACTGTCTGAATGGATCAAGAAACAAAATTCATCATCTATTGTTTACAAGAAACACATTTTAGTTTTAAAGAAAGGCATCATGTTAGAGTAAAATGATGGACAAAGTTCCTCCAGTCAAATGAGACCAGGAAGCAAGCAGGTGTCACTATCCTAATATCTGAAAAAGTAGGCTTCAAATGAAACCTAATCAGAAGAGATAAAGAAGAGCACTTCATTCTAAGTTAACCAAGAAGATATTACTATCCTAAAAATATATGCAACAAACTCAGGGTGCCCGATTTCATTTAAAAATAATGTACTGTTGGATTTAAAGACACAAATTAACATCAACCCAATAACAGGTGATTTCAACACCTCACTTTCTTCAATAGACAGATCAGCTGGACAAAATTAACAGAGAAACATCAGATTAATTGGCATCATGTATCAAAATGGTCTTAACAGATATCTATAGAATATTCCATCCAAACAACCAAGAATACACATTCTACTTAGCAGCACATGGAAGCTTTTCTAAAATAGACAACATTCTAGAACACAAAACAAATCTTTACAAGTTCAAAAAAATTAAAATCACTCCTTGTAATCTGACTACAATGTAATAAAACTTAAAACCGACAGACAGCAAACAAATCTCTAGTAAATACACAAACTCATGGAGATTAAACAATTCATTACTGAATGATGAATAAGTCAAAGAAGAAATCAGAAAGTAATAAAATAAATGTGGCCGGGCGGTGGTGGCGCTCACCTTTAATCCCAGCACTAGAGAGGCAGAGGCAGGTGGATCTCTGAGTTTGAGGCCAGCCTGGGTTACAGAGTGAGTTCCAGGAGAGGCACAAAGCTACACAGAGAAATCCTGTCTCAAAAAAACAAAACAAAGAAAAAAGTGTACAACAAAATGAAATTGAAAACACAGTACAACAAAACCTATGGGACTCATTGAAAGCAGTCCTGCTGTCCTACAGGGAAATTTATAGCCCTAAGAGACCACGTTAAAAAGTTCAGAAAGAGCACAAATAAGTGGCTTAATGATGCAACCCAAGAAGTTAAAAACAAATCTAGCCGGGCGGTGGTGGCGCACGCCTTTAATCCCAGCACTCGGGAGGCAGAGCCAGGCGGATCTCTGTGAGTTCGAGGCCAGCCTGGGCTACCAAGTGAGTTCCAGAAAAGGCGCAAAGCTACACAGAGAAACCCTGTCTCGAAAAACCAAAAAAAAAAAAACAAAAAAAAACAAAAAGCAAATCTAGTCAACTGCAAAAAATAGTGAAAATCAAATGAAAAATCAGTGAAATAGGAACAAAGAAAATAATACAGGAAGGAAGGAAGGAAGGAGGGAGGGAGGGAGGGAGGGAGGGAAGGAGGGAGGGAGGAAGGGAAGAAGGAAGGAAAGAAAGAAAGAAAGAAAGAAAGAAAGAAAGAAAGAAAGAAAGAAAGAAAGAAAGAAAGAAAAAAGAAAGAAAGAAAGAAAGAGTATTTGAAAATGATGATTTTTACCAAAAGCTATTTACTTATTAAACGCAATATCAACCTAAAATATAAAATCTATCCCAAAATTCATATGGACCCACGAAAGACATGAGATAGCAAAGACAATCCTGAACACAAAGAACAACATTTAGGGATTACTATTCCAGATCTTAAGATATATTATAAAACATTGTAATAAAAACAATATAGTACTGACACAAAAACAAACAGACAGATGAGTGGAACAAAACTAAAGACCCAAATGTGAGTACATGTAATGTCAGCAATTTCATATTTGACAGATACTAAAAACATATGATGGAGAAAAAGAAGCATCTTCAACAACTGTTGTAGGAAAGCTGGATGACCACGTGCAGTGAATGAAATTAAAACCATATCTATCACTATGCACAAAAACTAACTCCAAACCGATCAAAGACTTAAACATGAAAATTGAAACACTGAAACTGTTAGAAGAAAACATGGGCAGTACCCTACATGATATAAGTGTAGGAAAGGACTTTCTGAATAGGACTCCATTTGCCCATTAATTAAGTCCCCACATTGACAAGTGGTTCACAAAACTAAAAACCTTCTGCATAGCTAAAGAATCAAACCAACAGGTGAAGAAGTCCACAGAATGGGTGAGATAATTTGCCAGCTATAAATCTGACAGAGGACTAATATCCAGAGTATACAAAGAATTCAAAATACAAAAAAAAAAAAAAAAGTGACCCATTCAAAAAAATGGGCCTGGGACCTGAGAGTTCTCAAAAGAAGGCAAAAATGGCTAAGAAATATCTCAAAAACTATTCGCCATCCTTAGAAATTATGGAGATGGGAATCAAAACAACTTTGAGATTTTATTTTACCTCACCAGAGTGGCAAAAGTCAATGGAAGAACCAACAACAAGTGCTGAGAGGGGTGTGGGGAAAAGGGAACCTGCATTCACTGTTGGTGGGATTTGCAAACTGGGGCAGCCACTGTGGAAATCGTTGTCGAGAATTCTCAAAAAGCTAAAAAGTAAATCTACTATATGACCCAACAATACCATTCCCTTACATATGCCTCAACGACTCAATATCCTACTCCAAAGATATTTGCTCAACCATGTTGATTGACTCTATCCACAATAGCTAGGAAATGGAAACTACCTAAATGTCCTACAATTGATGAATGGATAATGAAAATGTGGTACATATGCTCTATTCAACTGTAAAGAAAAAATGAAAGCATGAACTTTGCAGGTAACTAGATGGAACTAAAAAGGAGCATATTGTGTTAGGTAACCCAGACCCAGAAACACAAATGTTGTGTATTCTCTCTCATCTGAGGCTCTGAGTCCCAAATCTTCAGATATGAGTACATGTTTTGGAGTAACTGTAGAAAGCAGGAAAGTTTAAGAGGGAGGGGGATGTTGATCAGATAGGATGTTGAAAAGCAATAGACAGGGGCATAGAAGAG